>NC_142942.1:33801698-33854198 GCF_046866305.1 Octopus bimaculoides
CTTACCCACCTCTGCTTATTTTCCTGTCTATGTGTTCTTTTCTATTCACTTTGTAGGACATGTTACCTTGAGGATAAATTCTGGTAACTCGTCACCACCTCTCTTTGTGGTACCATCTCATCCATGTAAAATGCAAAGTATCCATGAAGCTGCATCACAGCAAAACTGCTCCTACTCCTCCCATTTATAATAACCTTTCAATATCTTGTACACAGTAAGGCAGAGGGCCGGCAGAATCATCACTGCACTGGATGAAATGATTTAGCATTTCTTCTGACTTTACATTCTGAGTTCAAATGCTGCTGGGATCAACTTTGCCTTTCAGGGTTGAAAAAATAAGTAACAGTCGAGCAGCGGGGTCGATGTAATTAACTTAACTCCTTCCTGAAAATGCTGGCCTTGTACCAAAATTTGAAACCAGCGAATTGCATACAGTGACCACTCTACCTCCTGGGGCTCTTTAGCCTTGTGAGTTACATGGTAACTCCACCAGTACTGGTGCCTTGAAAAAAAAACAAAAAAAACAACAACCCAGTACACTCTGTATACAGTGTTTGATGTCAAGAAGAGCATTCAGCTGTACAAAATCATGCCAAAACTGAGACAGTGGTGCAAGACATGGTCACTCAACCCATTTAATTTCTCGATCAATGCCAACAGGTAAAGAGGACATAAAAGTAGTAATGATGATGATGATGTATGTGTGTCATTGTCATCAGTTTAACAGCCACTTGTCAGATGGAGTTCACTGAGGCAGATGTTCCACACTTAGATGTCCTTCCTGTCACCAAATGTCACCTGTTTTCAGTGAAGGCAATATTTCCTCATGGCCAGACATGTTTTTCACAGATGTCTAAGGAACAAACAGCACCTCTTGTATTAAACAGAAATATAATCAACAAAGCTACACACTTGGACTGTAATGTAAGTATGTCTTGTAAGTCTTACGCTTACATCCCGTTATGAGTTAAGAATTCTTATTGAAGATTTAACCTTTAGCAAAAAACATCTACACTGTTTCGGTCATACTGGATGTTTTTAACCTTCAAGTACCAGATACATATCAAAAGTGATGTCATATTCCCTCTAGTTAGCTTTCAAAATAGATGACTGTGTATATAATATCAAACTGTGTGTGTACATATATATATATATATATATATATACATGCGCACACACAAATTTCCTTCTACCACATTCACTCATAAGACTTTGGTTGGCCTGAGGCTATAGTAGAAGATACTTGCTCAAGATGCTAGACCATGTGGTTAAGAATCAACCTTTTCAAATATTTCTTCATCTAAAAAATTATTTGAAAACACTTCCCATATTAAAATAAGGCTCTAAAAGATAGTAGCTTTACTGATAAAATCTTTTATGATCCTCCAACTCCGTAACTATCTGGTTGTAAGAACAGGTTGTGTAAAATTTTGCCTTTCCCCACTAAATATTCAGACGAATATAGATAGAAGATTCTTACACTTATTACATAGCAGCTATAGATACAGAAAGAGACTTTACAGGCACACTATTAAAATTACATTTTCTTGGCTTCCTAACAGAAAAGCCTGTATCAATAAACAACCAATGACTCAAGCCCATCCTGGCTGCACATGCAGAGATAAATCTAAATGTCTTCTAGGCAGGCTTGCAATATATCCTCTGTTGTTTATGAAATGTCAATGGTTGAACAGAGACCAAGCATTACATTGGATCAGTAGAAGAAAAATTTTAATCCAGATACAGCAACCATCTTTTGGCTTTTAGGCACCACGAGAAGAGACATACAACAACCCTCTTGGCATTAGTATGGAAACTTAAAAACAAAAACATTAACTACATCAGATGGAAAATGTTCTCCAAAACCAAACCCTATATCAATGGATAAAAAAAAATGTTCAATATGTTCCCTTGAAAAACTGCATCTTTTAAAGGCCTTAAGAGTATCCAATGGCTGTGCAAATCCCAAGAATGAGATTTTTTTTTATGTCCACATTTAAAAAAAATACATCAAGTGGAAACCATCATAAACCATTCCAGTCTGTTTATGTAATTTTGATATGTGTAATGTTTGATGTAATGTTGGTTATTTCCCCTGTTTTTCTCTATATTTTTTCTTTTTATCTTTTTCTATTAGTGCACCCATTCAAATGTCAACTGCTTTGAATGTAGTTGACAAACTGTCTTGTTATTGTCAGCTTGAAAAATGGCAAAATAAATTACTATTTCAAGTAGGAAACCATAGATAGCTGTATTTCACAAGACTTGTGGTTTTTATTATAGTTGAAGCCTTATCACAAAATACGTGTGCTGTGTGTGTGTGTGTGTGTGTGTGTGTGTGTGTGTGTGTGTGTATTACAGAGGGGGGGGGGAGAGAGAGAGTGCGCTGGATAGTTTGATAGGATCTGATAAAACCAAAGACTGCATCATGCTTCAATTATAGCAGTGGCATATAGCTGGATGCCCTTCCTAAGGCTAAGCACTTTGTGTGTGTGAAGTCTCTTTTCACACAGCACAAAAGTTGTCACCGTCATGGTGTCCATTTCCATTCTTCCATGAAAACAATGTTTAGTCATGAGGAAAATAACTTATTTAGAAACAGGCAAAGGTTGGCAACAGGAAGGGTATCTGGTTGTAGAAAATTTGCCTCAATAAATGCTGTTTGACTCATGTAAGCATGGAAAAGTGGATGTTAAAACAACAACGATGATGATGATGATGACATATCAAGACACAGCGCTATATATAATATATATATATACATACATACATACATACACACACACAAGCCTGTACTCACATTTCTATTCCAAGGCTAAACATACATTACTCTTCAATATTGTTTCATAAGTTTTGTAATGATGTAATGTTTAATTGTTGGTATGCCAGAAGATTTAATCAAAAGCATTCCACCCATGACCATCCAAATTTTATTTTTCAGGCATGACTGTGTAAGCTTATTGGGTATTTTCTATTAATACTCAGTACCAACTTAACCTTGTGTGTATGGATTTAGTAGACAGAAAATGAAACAAGCCTCAGTGTGTGTGTGTGTGTGTGTGTGTGTGTGTACGCACACGTGCTTGCAAATATGCATGAACTTTGGTGTATCTTTTATCATGGTGTTGAATATAGTGATAGTGATTTTGACATTCCTTGTTCACTTTGTGACCAGTCACTGTGCATTGTAAATAACCAATGGGACATCTCCCTCTTAGAAAGGGGTGAGTGGTGGCAACAGGGAAAGCACCTAGTTATAAGATTCTGCTTTAAAATGAATTCCAATACAAGCAATGCTATCACGGAAAAATGGACATTAAATGAATGAAAATACACACACACATATATATATATATATTTACACATTTAATTGTTAGTTCAAGAAGTAAAGAATAATATTTAGAGATAACTGATTACATTTGGCACACTTAAGTGGCAATATACTACACTTTATCGTGCAGTTACTGTTAATACTTCATTTAGAGAATTAACATTGCTTGTTTTCACCTTTTCAATATCAGTGAAGAATGTCACTGGAAAAGAAGATATAAGATTTTGCCAGGTTTTTCTCTCTCACCAAGGTCATCAGCTGTCGAACGCCGAAGAAGGGAAATAACCCTGAAATCCGGATACGTTCGTGCTGCTGGTCGTGGTGAGAGGGATAACTCCCTTGGCAAACAGGACACAGTCGTGTGTCGATAAGCCAGCTGGAGGAGATGTCCTCCTGGGGCTAAAAGCAACAGTAACATCCACCCCTAGGGGTCAGCCACACTTAAGTGGCAATATACTACACTTTATCGTGCAGTTACTGTTAATACTTCATTTAGAGAATTAACATTGCTTGTTTTCACCTTTTCAATATCAGTGAAGAATGTCACTGGAAAAGAAGATATAAGATTTTGCCAGGTTTTTCTCTCTCACCAAGGTCATCAGCTGTCGAACGCCGAAGAAGGGAAATAACCCTGAAATCCGGATACGTTCGTGCTGCTGGTCGTGGTGAGAGGGATAACTCCCTTGGCAAACAGGACACAGTCGTGTGTCGATAAGCCAGCTGGAGGAGATGTCCTCCTGGGGCTAAAAGCAACAGTAACATCCACCCCTAGGGGTCAGCCACACTTAAGTGGCAATATACTACACTTTATCGTGCAGTTACTGTTAATACTTCATTTAGAGAATTAACATTGCTTGTTTTCACCTTTTCAATATCAGTGAAGAATGTCACTGGAAAAGAAGATATAAGATTTTGCCAGGTTTTTCTCTCTCACCAAGGTCATCAGCTGTCGAACGCCGAAGAAGGGAAATAACCCTGAAATCCGGATACGTTCGTGCTGCTGGTCGTGGTGAGAGGGATAACTCCCTTGGCAAACAGGACACAGTCGTGTGTCGATAAGCCAGCTGGAGGAGATGTCCTCCTGGGGCTAAAAGCAACAGTAACATCCACCCCTAGGGGTCAGCCACACTTAAGTGGCAATATACTACACTTTATCGTGCAGTTACTGTTAATACTTCATTTAGAGAATTAACATTGCTTGTTTTCACCTTTTCAATATCAGTGAAGAATGTCACTGGAAAAGAAGATATAAGATTTTGCCAGGTTTTTCTCTCTCACCAAGGTCATCAGCTGTCGAACGCCGAAGAAGGGAAATAACCCTGAAATCCGGATACGTTCGTGCTGCTGGTCGTGGTGAGAGGGATAACTCCCTTGGCAAACAGGACACAGTCGTGTGTCGATAAGCCAGCTGGAGGAGATGTCCTCCTGGGGCTAAAAGCAACAGTAACATCCACCCCTAGGGGTCAGCCACACTTAAGTGGCAATATACTACACTTTATCGTGCAGTTACTGTTAATACTTCATTTAGAGAATTAACATTGCTTGTTTTCACCTTTTCAATATCAGTGAAGAATGTCACTGGAAAAGAAGATATAAGATTTTGCCAGGTTTTTCTCTCTCACCAAGGTCATCAGCTGTCGAACGCCGAAGAAGGGAAATAACCCTGAAATCCGGATACGTTCGTGCTGCTGGTCGTGGTGAGAGGGATAACTCCCTTGGCAAACAGGACACAGTCGTGTGTCGATAAGCCAGCTGGAGGAGATGTCCTCCTGGGGCTAAAAGCAACAGTAACATCCACCCCTAGGGGTCAGCCACACTTAAGTGGCAATATACTACACTTTATCGTGCAGTTACTGTTAATACTTCATTTAGAGAATTAACATTGCTTGTTTTCACCTTTTCAATATCAGTGAAGAATGTCACTGGAAAAGAAGATATAAGATTTTGCCAGGTTTTTCTCTCTCACCAAGGTCATCAGCTGTCGAACGCCGAAGAAGGGAAATAACCCTGAAATCCGGATACGTTCGTGCTGCTGGTCGTGGTGAGAGGGATAACTCCCTTGGCAAACAGGACACAGTCGTGTGTCGATAAGCCAGCTGGAGGAGATGTCCTCCTGGGGCTAAAAGCAACAGTAACATCCACCCCTAGGGGTCAGCCACACTTAAGTGGCAATATACTACACTTTATCGTGCAGTTACTGTTAATACTTCATTTAGAGAATTAACATTGCTATATATATATAATCAACTTTAAATAGAGCTCAAAATTGATCCTTTGAAAATACTTTATTGCAACAACAATAACAATAATAATAACAAATAAATAGACCTATGTACATTTCGATAGAACATCCAGAATGATTAATACATATCATAAAATATTATAAAATATAGGATACTCCATCTCCTCAGGGTCCCATTATTATTGCTATCACCACCACCATTATTATTAGCAATACACATCCAAAAAAAAACAGAAACCATTCAAATCTAATTTTCATAGTTGACCCATGAAAATATACAAAACAGGATGAAAAAGTAATAGATGGCATACAACTTTCCATCCCAAATAGCAATAATAATGGGACCCTGAGGAGATGGAGTATCCTATATTTTATAATATTTTATATGTATTAATCATTCTGGATGTTCTATCGAAATGTACATAGGTCTATTTATTTGTTATTATTATTGTTATTGTTGTTGAAATAAAGTATTTTCAACGGATCAATTTTGAGCTCTATTTAAAGTTGATATATATTCAAAAACTCAACTGAGTTTTTTTGCTAAGACTGTTAACAGATACTATATTTTTTACCAAATTTTTTGGTTAAAAAAATATATATATTTAATATATATATATATATATATATATATATATATATATATATATATATATATATATATATATATATATATGTATGTATGTATGTATGTATGTATATACACACACATACACAAACATATGCACACATACACATAAATGTAAACATCTATTCCACTATTATCTTTTTGTCATATTAGTGTTAGTATTGTTATTATTTAATGTTAACGATTATTAATGTTACTCATAATCTTATCAAGAATAGAAATTTAAACTTCATAAATAATGTTAAGTTTTATTATGTTTTTTTAGAAATCATCATCATGATTTTTTTTCTAATTAATTAATATTATTATTATTAATATATATTTCATTACCATTCTCAGATATTGGCAGCAATTTTAGTAGTATTGTTATTTCTTATTTATCACTTGTATATATGCATATATGTATATATGTATATATGAATGTGTATATAGATATGGTACATGTATATTGTGTGGCTATGCCTGTATATAGGTGTGTGTGTGTGTGTGTATCAATACATACATATATACAGATACACATGTATATATACATATCATCATTTAACATCTCCTTTTCCAGGCTTCCATGGGTCAGATGGAATTTGCTAAGACAGATTAGATTTTCTAAGGACAAGTGTCCCATCTGTTGCCAACCCTGACCTGTTTCCAAGCAAAGTAATATTTCCCTCCATACCTAGACATCTTTTCAACAGAAGACTGGAAACGCACAACATAGCCAGTATGACTATGACACTCATTTACAACCATCACATGATGTCTAAACAAGATACACGCACAGTTTTATATATATATAAACAATTTGAAAATCCTACACGATTAGGTGAAAAGCGCTTTATTTAATATGTGACATTAATAAAAATCTGTAAATGTACAAACATCCAGATTTCTGAGTACCTTAATTTTTTTCTATATATATATATATATATATATATATATATATATATATATATATATATACACACACACACATTGTCATTAATGCTACAAGTATAGCTGTCTGGTTAAAACAAAGTTGGAAGACCTGGGTAACAGTGTCACGGATTAGTGACAGCTCCTTGAGGGATGTAGCATTTATATATATATATATGTGTGTGTGTGTGTGTGTGTGTGTGTGTGTGTGTGTGTGTGTGTGTGTGTATGTGTGTGTGTATCATCATTACCATCATCATCATTTAACGTCCATTGTCCATGCTGGCTGGCATGGGTTGGATGGTTTGACTGGGCTGGCACATGGACACACATACAAGGGGGTACTGAAACGTACCTGGCTTAAAAGGTATCATGACAGTCCTGGTTGGAGGCCCAACTTTCTGAGTTCTTTAACAGGGCTTAGAAAAACTGAAAGACTGCTGCAATAAGTGTGTGAATCAGAGAGGGGAACATGTTGAATAACATCATAATTAACTGATCCTCTTCTTTTTTCTTTTAGCCAAAGCCAGGAACTTTTCTGTACTCCCTTGCATATATATATATATATATATATATATATATATACACGCACACACATATACATACATACACACAGATACATACATGATATACATATAATCTATATAGGAGGGTATGTTTGTGTGTGTATAAATTTGAAGTTCAACTTCAATCAATATTAACCCCAACACGCACACGCATTAATCAAAGATGTACTTTTTTTAAACAAAACAGGTGATTAGTTTATGATATAAAACATTAAATGGTGTTTTCAAAAATAATTAGTATAAAAGCTAAGAGAAATATATGCACCAAATTAAGATTACGGAAAATCAATGCCTATATTCATTATGCTTGCAAACATACAACACATATTTCCAAGTCAAATAAAATCCAGTAAGCTCATAGGCTAACTAGCAGGGGATTAGAAATAAAATTTTTTAATATCCATATACATAGATATATCTGATCTATAAAATGTAATAAAAAATATAAAGGTAATTAATAAGTGAAGAAAAATGTAATTTCTGCTTTTTCTTTGCACATTAAATACAATTTTATGAATTTAAAGGTGGCATATATAGAATTATTTAAAATCGAGAGCAATAAAAACAAAACGCAAAAAAGGACATTGAGATAAGGGTTCTTTAAATGTAGAGACCATTGTTGGATTTGAGGAGAAACTCTTCAAATTGTAATACCAATATAAAAAAAAATCACTGGATGTTAACAATTGGAGCCCCAAAATAGAGAATTTGATTAAGGATTTGGTATTTTTTTCTATATCAGCATAACAAAACAATCAAAATCAGAAGACACACTCAAGCATGTATAGAAAATTTAAATTATTCTTCAATTGGTTATCGACCCATGAAAAATGAATTTGATGACAACTCCACCCCTCACACATATAATAATTTATAAAATAATAAATAAAGCTGTTATTTCATTAATAACAAAATATTGGATTATTTTCAAGCAAAGGAGCATGAAATATGAAATAATACATAAAATCAATAGTAACTCAATTATACCAGAGCAGTTATGTTATTCTACCATACATAAACAGCTAATAAGCAGGTGCTGTATATATCATTATACATGATTACTCTATCATACATAAATAATTAATAAACAGATGCTGATGATTACTATACTTCAATTTATGATTGAAAATATTTGAAATAAAACCTAGAACATAGCAACCTCAAGAGATGAACATTATTAATAACCTTATCTTTTTTTTATTATATCAAATTACGTATCTAAAGATATCCAATAACACTATATAGTGATGTTTGGTGTAGAATATCATCCAGTCAGTTGTGAATATGGCACATATGACTGCTGGAAAATCATTTACATCAGTTTAATACAATTCCATTTCAGTTTATTTTTGCATTCACCACTACCCATGTGTTCCCCTCCCTTACAGGAGGAGATCTATCAATACTACAAGGGAGATTGTTGCACAAACAACAAACATAATGTTTACACACCACAATATCTCAACAATACAGAATCAAATAATTTTAATTTTAAACAATGTCTGCCAAATGTACAAAAAAAAAATTAAATAAATAAACAAAAGAAACATATATACTGACAGGCAATGAAACATTAACTTAAGCAAACAGGAAGGAAAAAGATACATCATTTAAAGCAGTTTTGTGGAAGTTTAAAAAAAATGTTTGAATTATAACAATGAGCAGTTAGTGGTCAGTAGTAGTAGGTCCAAGTGAGTCAAGAATCTCTTGTTGACCCTATATCTAAGCTGGGATGTAAATTATTCAAGATGCAGCAAAGTGAGAAAGAGAGAAAGAGAGAGGGAAAGGTAAAGAGAAAGAGAGAAACAAGCAATAATAAAATAAATTTTTTTTAAAATTGATAATATCCAATCAATTGTTAAAACTGTTACTGGGTTAGTAAATAGTAAATAGTCACAAGTTGACTAAAAATTAAAAGAAAAAAGAAAAAAAAATTAGCCATAAAAATTCTGAAGTAAACTTTTTGAAACCAAAAGGGATGCTGCAAAATATGAACAATATTAAATCCTAGCAAAGTAACACATAAACATCCCATTTCACCACAAATACACACAAGCAAAATTGAACAACATTAAGAGAAATTAACAGAATATAACACTAAATATTCTAAGGAGTAAACACTCAAATGGTATTTAGAGTCTCAAATCAAGTTTCATATGCTATTTCAAAAAAATGTCTCAGAATAGACATTTTCAAAAAATCATTATGTGTACAAAGGAGTAATATATTCCAATTTAATCTGGAACACATTAAACATATTTTTTCAATTTCTTAACTTTTACACAAAGAAGCTTTGTTATACTATTTTCCATATGTGTTAGGTGCATATAATATGTGCAGCTGTAGATATGTGTTACCAGATAGTTGGTTATCTATACCTGTGACAGAAGGCTTTTAATCCATAAATAATATTACAAGTAAGAGCCAAACAAACACAACTAGTAAAGGATTCTGATAGACCTGTCCAATCTGCCCAAATCTAAAACCATCAATATTAACTTCAGGTAATATATTACAAAGCTGTCAAAATTCTAAATGATTCCAAGGATTTTATTAGTGGAAGTTATATGTAGAATTTGACAATTTGACTTACTGAAAAGACAAATTGTCTCATTAAAATAGACTTGAGTAAAAAAGAATAGATTATTTTCAGTCATCCATATAGCATCAATAAAAGGGGGGGGGGGGGAGAAAAATTTCCTTTATATAACATGCCAAGTGTAAAAAAAAAACTTCACAAACATTTATGCAAAACCTACAAAGACAATATTAACAAATTCTTAGTTACACTAGCTAGCTCTTTGAATTGTTTTTATACTATCATATCTAAATACATTTAAATTTATCAAAGTATAGCTTAATAAAACTATGTATAGGGTGATAATTAATTCCTTCTATCAGTTCTTAATACTGATCTTAAATATTGGTACTAAGTATAATGATATAAATTTGAATAATTAGTACTTATTTTATTTATTACTGAGATAATGGTATATGAATTCAGAACCCACAGGGTTTATTTAATTCAAAATAAATAATGAAGATGATAATTATTAAAGGTAGACTTTTATATACATTTTTTTACTGCTTTAAATGACCAGGTTTTGATTATAAAATCAATAATTCTAAGTAGTAAAAAAATATTTTAATGAAAAGATTTGTTTCTGGTCATTTTTAAATATCAACAATTTCATTTTTCTTCAATCAGATCTCTAACTGAAACACTTATCAAAAACTATCTCCTCACAAATACAAATGGAAACACTTAGTGCAAATACTAATTTTAAAATATCTACTTATCTTTGAATTTTGTAAAATATTATCAAAGATTGTAGTTTACATAAACTGTTAAAAAAGTAAAACATTTTCAGTTTAGCTTTCAGTTTATTTAGATTTACATTGAGAATAAGAACATTTTTATTAACAGCATTAGATTTGAATTTAGTTGAAATATAAATAATTATATTGAACAATACAAAAGAGAAATATATATAAATATAATCAATAACAATTACTATCATTAATTCCTATTACTTATCCTAATCATCTAGTCTCCAGTTGCTTTAATTAATTTTATTTCAAGATCTATAATTATAATTCACATTTCAACAATTGTATAAATCTATTTTATATTTAATATGTAAATTACATAGTAATAGTCTTTAATCAAACAGAATTGAGAATATTTTCAAAAAGCTATCTAAGCTAAATGCAGAGTTAAATAGTAATTAAATAATAATTTACCAACCATGAAAATTATCTACTTTAGTACATGCTTGGAACAGTTTCTAGCTAAAATGTGGTAAATTTGAAATAGACTTATTTTATAGAAGCAGAGTTGGTTAAAATACGTGCTAGAATTGAAGAAATTAACAGAAAGCGAGATAAAATTAATAACTACATTATACAGTATTTCATTTTTGGAATGACTCTCCCCAGACACAACAGAATATACATTATACAGTGTATGAGAGAAAAGAAAAAAAATAGACTTCTAGAATTGGGAAATAATATTTAAAAATTAATTAAGACTTGCTGAATCTTAATCTAAATATTAACAAATATTTTAACTAGCTGGGCATTAAACAAAGAAAAAAAAATCGAACGAGAAAGGTTTGAGACTTTAAATATTCCATTTTGAACATGCCTAAATTGATGTATATGTGTGTATGTTATAATATACAGTATATGTACAAAGTGTAGTACATTTAACAATTTGATGACTAGAGAATGCTAAAGAATTCTATCAATTATGATAGAATATATTGTGTTATTTACTCATTGAACTTTTGTGATTTTTCAAAGTTCAAACAAGTACAATATCTTAGCATTCATTTCAGTTATTTAATAATTTACTGGCAATAAAGACAAAGTTTTCAAGATTTCAAATCTACAGTGGTAATAGTAGAAGAGTTTATAAAGAATGGTGATATACACTCAGTCGTTATTTCAAAGAATAAACAACATATTGCAGAATGTTGAAAACAATTCTGGCAAATTTGGAAGACATCAGGTAAATATTAAAATCTATCAAACTTTGTTGCACAACTTTAGCTGAGAAATTATTTTGAAACAAAATATAAGGGATGGAGATTGCAGAAGAATATATATCAGACATATGCTATGTTGAATTCAAGAGCAATTCTGCAAACTAGAAACAAAAGCTTATTAGTACCTGTGAAGAAAAAAAAAATATATTGCTTGGCACAAACAAATTTAAACTAATGTTTTGTTTGCTTTAGAAAAAGTAATAATAATAAACAAAAATGAAAAAAGCACACAAAAAGTAGGAACATTTTAAAACACAGGAAAGGAAGATAGATCGATAATTTGGGAATAATAAAAATTTGTGCATAAATTGTACTTCTGGCTGTATGTCCCCCAAATATCCCCCATCTGAATGTACAGAAAGAGCGAGAGAAAGAATCAATTAGTATACTATAGAGATCATAAGATGATTGTAAATATGTTAAACACACACAAACATATAGAAAAACCCATACACACACATACATACACAATTATGCATGTATATATATCCATATAACTATGTGTGTGTGTATATATATATATATACATATATATTTGTTATATATATATATATATACATATATATTTGTTATATATATATATATATATATATATATATATATATACACATGTATATGTATGTATATATATATGGATACATATGTGTATACATATATACATGCATATATACATATATGCATGTATATATGCATATATACATATATATATATATACATATGTATATATGCATATATATATGCATGTATATATACACATATATGCATGTGTATATATATATATATATATATATATGCATATGTGTGTGTGTATATATATATGTATGTATACACATATATGAACACAAATACATAGATACACAAAGTGATAATGTAATCATTTACACACAATAGGTGTGTACATGCATACATTTATACAACATACACACACAAATACACATATATACTGTCCATGTAATATACACACAATAAATACATGTAGACTATACACTACACACAATCTGTGTGTAGATATACTTGTGTATTGTGTATGTGTATCTAGAAATATAAATTTGAGTGTGCACATATGTATGCATTTTTCTTTTTATTACCCAGAAGAAAAAAAAAGACTACATACAGAGATACCCACATACAAATATATTGACATATATTGTTTCTGAACTATCAGCAATTTATCAGCCAAATTTTAATGTAAAAAAAAAAAATATAGCTTAAATTGCAGGGCAGGCAGGTGGAGACAAGAGTAATGCTGCAAAGAACAGGGAAGAAAGGTCAAATTGAGTGACATGGATACAAAAATGCTGTACTACGAGCTAGAAGAAAAACTTACTCTGCTGCTGTAAGCCAGCCAACAAGGTGGCTGTCCCAGGACTCATGGATGCGGGTATGGCAGCCAGGGCCTGCTGAAACTGGGCGTAGTCTTGCTGAACCTAGAACAAAATAATGCATCGGACTGGTTATCTTGCAGCCCGTTTTGATGGATGACAACAACACCTGATCCCTCAAGTTGTGCCTGAATCATTAGCAGTTAAGTAGCAGGAGAAATAACATCATAATACTACTACTACTACATCAATTAATAATAATAAATAATACTAACAGTAACATAGATTGAAATTAATAATAGCTATAAGCAGTACTATGTGAGAAATTGCCAAACAATGTTTTAGCTCTTCCTCTTGTTTACCTAATTATTCCAGTGACACAGAACAATTCATGAACAGATCAAAGCATTAACAAAACCCTGATAGATTTTAGGAACCAATATTATGTTTGGAAATGTTTGCTCCAAGGAAAGTGTTCCTTTTAAAATAATTTTAACATTTCTTTTTTCTATTTTTGTATGAAAGAGCAAGCTCAAATCAAATGTTTTAGAAATCTTATATAAAGTTGTCAGATTGAGTGCTAATAAATTTTCAGACTCAATTAAGAAATATGATATATTAAATTGGTAAATTATTCTAAAATTTTCATATAACTTGTGCATCAGAAATTGAAATAACCAAGGTGGAAATATTGGCAAATTATTTGGATTTTAACAATAAATATATAAGTTTTAAATATCATCTGATTATTTAGTAGTTTAATAACATTATTTTTAAGCATATAGACCTCTTACCTAAGCAAAGCTATATTTCATAATTTAGATATCCATTAACAGTAAATATCTTAATTATAATGCAATGAATAACTAACTACAACTACTGTTTCTGCTAAATTTCAAATCATTAGAAAAATCTTTTAGCATATATTTGCATTTAGTTCTTTGTCCTTTTTTCATGTGAGTACAAAGCACATGCACAAGAACAAATTTCAAGCTAATCTTCTGACCTCTAAAACTGTATGGTAAGCAAAAATAATATTTGGCAAACCAAGTCAGAACACTAACAATCCTGTTGGAAAAGGTTTAACATTTAACACAGATTGTAAATGTTCTGTAGTTGAGAAATTTTAAATTATGATTTCCCAATGAGGTAGGTGGTGCTTTGCTCACAAACTAAACTGAAGGTAAATTAATGTCACAGAAGAATCTAAATTAAATCACACAGGAAAACTGGGTGTCCGAAGGACTGCTTGGTAAATATTCTGATCTAAACAAAAGGTCTTTAAGAAACTCAAGGATTCTATTTCAATGTTAGCCCAGATACTATGTTGGAAGATACAGACATATGTTATTTTGATAAAAGTATAAAAAAAAAAAAAGATCATTGACATCTAACTTAGAAAAAACACCAAATATATGATTATTTAAGGTACACACATACATTATAGAATAATTAATTTTGTATGCAATAAAAAAAACATTTCAACAAAGAACATTTAAACCAAAAAAATAACATTATAAAATATTGATATAAAAAAATGTAATGATACTGAATTAAAATATCAAAACAACCCTACTGAGGATTGAATATTTAACAAAAATTAAAAGATTAAAAAAAGTAAATTTTTAAAATTGGAACCCAGGTTAAAATTCTTAAAGCCCCCACAAAAGTGTCCTAAATTTTTAATCAATTACATCAACATTAATTAGGTAATCCTATCATAAATACTATACTGAAACATCAGTATTTAAACATTAGTCTCAACCATTTATATAACCTTCCAAACAGACCAAAAATAGTTACATGAAATTTAAGGCAAAACTATTATATTAAGAAAACCACACAAAATTTTAGTAGTTCATTTTATTCACCCTTTCGAATTATGACGAAATAAGATCTTCAAGAAACTAAGCAACTAACTTTACTCATACACACACACATACACACAGATATAGAAAGAAAGAAAAATTATTCAAATATTTTTTTAAACTATTATATTTCACCATGCAGAGGTCTTCAAATTGAAACCATTATACTCCCATGGCAATTCTATTGGCAGCTAACTTATGTAGCATGTTGAAATATTTCTTAAAACCTCTATCAAATATATTATGTTGATTAAAAAAAGGAAGATAAAATAATATCAGCAGTTGTTTTCTGGATATAATAAAAACAGAATATCTTATCAGTTCAAGAAACATTTGAACCAGCATGTTTCAAAATAGAGTAAAAGCCTAGATCTAGCTCTGCTGTTAAATTCATTGACCACATAAACAGCACCAAACTGGCCTGGAAGTTTAAATCACAACAGTTATTTGTAGCATGAGAGTTGGAAAAGTAGGAAAAAAAATTCTGGTTAATGTTATAGATAATTGCCACTTGACATTAGTTTACAGCATGGAGCTATTTTCAAACCACTAAGTACATTTGAAATATATAGATTAATTAATGGCAAAATAGTCAAATCAAAATAATAAATAATAAAGGGAATTAAATCAGGTAGTAGTTAGAAAACTTTCCTTGGATAGAAAGTTTAAATTCAAATCCTGTCAAAAACTTGAAAGAAAAGGAAAAACATTAGTATATATTTATACATATATATATATATATACATACACACATATATTTCTATATATATACACACACACATATATATATATATATACATATAAAGAGAATTTGATTGAATAGAACTTGAGATTTATTAAAATAATTAAAAAGATATTAGTTTTTTTTTTTTTGTTATTTTTATATTGATTTTGCTTTAATATTCAAAACTTGAAGAGGACAATAACATTGGTTCATTATAATTGAATGCAATGCATTTACTGTAGAAAAACACCTTTGAAGACATACTTAAAGTTGTAATAAGATTAATTAACTATAAAATGGATAATTATTCTCAACCAGAGCAATAATTTTTACTGCTACCCTGATGTAATGGTAATAAAAATAGCAAGCTATATATTAATAATGAGAAACAATGACAGAGTTGGTAAAACAGAGATCAGAGGTACAGGATATGTTGTGTTTAAGAAACATTCTTAAGATTAAAGATTTCAACTTAACTACAGAAACAAGATAACATAGTTTGAAACCCCAGAATTATGTGAAAGAATCAATGATGCAATATTTGCAAAAAGAGATTAAAAAAAAAAACAAACAAAAAAACAAAAAGACTACTGCAGAATTCTCAGAATGAGGAAATGGCAAAATGTCTTGTATTTAACGAAAGATTCTACTCATTTCTCATAAGAAGCATTCTACTGAACTGGAATTTGAATTTATGTTATGCATATTGTAATTTTTTTTTTCTTTTTCATAGCATTGCCAAATTTATCCGGATGGATTTTTTAGCAACTAATTTAAAAAGTAGTTTTGGCAAGTTGGTGTGCAGCAGACTTTGGAATTTAATGGGAAGAATATTCAAACTTATAATCTCATAAATATAATAAACTGATGTACTTACAAAGATCAGTACCTATGCAATGAGTAAATTATGAGAAGAACAATATTCTATTCTAGCCCCTCTTCAATCCAACCAATTCTCTATACAATTTGATGCGTAATTTAACATCATGGAGTATGCCTACAGATAACTGAACCCTGGCCTAATATTATGAAAGAAACTTGTGTGTATATACACACACACACACACACACACACACATGGTTGTTTGTAAGCCTGAATGTACTTCACACATGTATACACTTGCATTTTTCTTGAAGATAACATAGAGAAACTAAAACTGTATTTAATTAAACTATCAAAACATTTCATACTACTTTCTATACTAATTACAATAATGATTTTAATTTGTTGACATGAGACCCTGAATTATTGAAGGAAAATAAAATCAAATAACTTTGGTACTATTGATGCTGAAGAGATGAAATGTGAAGTCAATCCATGTTGAAACTCAACTTAGAATGAAAGATACTACAAAATATTTAATAAGCACTAAGTTTACACCACTCCACCAGGCTATTATAATGTCTACACTACTCTACCATGCTATAATAATGTCTACTACACCATTCCACGAGGCTATAGGAATGTCTACACCGCTCCACCAAACCACAGTAATGTCTACACCACTCCACCAGGCCATAGTAATGTCTACACCACTCCACTAGGTCATAGTAATGACTACACAACTCCACCAGGTTATATTAATGTCTACACCACTCCACCAGGCTATAGTCAAATCTACACTACTCCATGTTATAGTACTGTTAAAAATCACAAACTACAAGATCATGAATTAATATATTATGTTGTACACCAGACAAATTAATTTTGTTATTTCAAAGATACATTTAAGAAGGTATTTTACCTACATCTTTTCAAAGCATACACTCCGAAAAATCAAATTAAGGTATTTATAACAGATACCAGAAATGTATAACTAAGTGCCATTTCTAATTACACTCACTTCACTATAAATGGGATAATTTTTCATCTAAGCTGACAACACAAGTATAATAATGCTACTTGTACAAAGAGTAGACAATGATAGGAAGAATTGAATTTAAAAACTTTGGGACAACAAAACTATATTCTTACTACACAGCTACTGACTACTGAAACCTCAGAAATAATGGTAGAACAATATCTTAATAACTCTTGGAAAAGAAAGTATGTATCATTAAATTAACCAAACAGTTTAGTAAAATTAGACTTAAAAAGAAATTAAATTTATTTTAGTTCTCTAAAATAAAGATTTGTTAAGGAGGAAGTTTTAAACTAATTTTAAGCTTCAATCTAAACACAAGACATTCAGCTTTGAAAATGAATTACAAAGTATTAAGAAATCAATCCAATAAAAATTTATTATATTTTCAATTGAAATACATCTAGATCAATGAAATCTGCAGCAGACAGATTAGGGGGAGGGGAAGGTAAAACAGATAACTGATTTGTATTTAAGGAGTCATAAGCAAGTAAATCCTCTACTTTTAGACATGATGCCATAAGACAAAAATGTTATGGGGAATAAATCATTTGAAGTAGATTTGACCAAAATAGCTTGTCCTTACAGTGCTTTCCAAGAGGAGAAAACTTAAAAAAAAGCCCCAGAAAAAACACACACACATAAAAAATAATAAACATAGAAAAAGACAACTTAGTTCAAAGTGGCCATATATAAAAGAATTCTGAAACATAACTAAGTATATAAAACAAGGAAAAATATTTGATTAATAAAATACATTTAGCTGTCCAGTGAGACTTAAGTTTCTTTTTTAACCATACAGAACTGGCTTAGAAAGTTGAACAAAAATTTTTGTTAAAATTTGGAAAAGGGCAAAAAATAAATAAATAATTAAATAAATAAAAAAATTAAAATAAAATGCACAAGAAATTGTCAATGTTAGAAAAAGGAAAAAAAAATTATAAAGTTTGAGTCCTGAGAAGCAAGAAGAGAGGAAGAAAAAAATACTTTTTTTTCTTATATATGTAGATTATTTATTGAAGTTTTTAATAAAATTTTCTTAAAAAATAGATATTTCAGTGTACAAGAAAGTTTTGTGGACAGTATAGGAAGCAAAGAGTAATAATTGGAAGAATTATGGGAAAATGTCAATGTATGCTGTGTGTAGATTATGAAAGCAAACTTACCGTTTGTATGAGATTTTCTGCAAGCTGTTTGGCCTGTTGCAGTCCCATAATATTTGCATGTCTAAATAAACAGAAACATGAAAAATAAAACATGCATTTAGTTAAATATATAAAGGAAACAATCTATTCTCTTAAAAACCAAATTTCAAATAAACATTTACAAAGGTCATTGAACATGTAAGATTTCAGTAAGAAATAATAGCTTTCATCCCAACTGAGGTTTTCTACATAACTAACATCATGAATTCTCATGGAATAGTAAAGTATGTTACATATGTTATATTTCCCATTTTCCTCAATGTTTAAGATTTTATGCCAACCCCAAGGTAACAATAGAACATATATCAATTCAATGTAGTCTACTTCAAACACATAGCAAATGATGTGTAAAATGGATAGCGATTTAGTTCTTGGTATCAAAAATACTTCACTCTATATAAAGAATTTTTATTGAAAATAAAGATATTAGGAAAAAAATACGGTAGAAATAATAATGGAACTTACTGGAGATGGATATGCATAGGCTCAAAAGCTTCACGGCCTGATGTAGATTCTATAAAATTTGATCCCTTTCCTCTTAATGTTACTTTTGCACCAGTTTCATTTTGAATGTGTTGCAAAAAGCAGCCCTTTTAATCACAACAAACAAAATTGGAAGGTTACAAAATGGAAACTAGAACCAAGTTGAAAGAGAAGTAAACTCTTAAAAGTTTTCAGCAGAAGTAATAATCTTAATACATTAGGAAAACAGATTTCAATTGAAATTTTAGAGTTTGAAACAAGTTTCTGAGTTCTGACTACATCCATATTAATATATTAAAATTAAGTATGTATAGTGAATATACAAGGATTGTCACAAAGACTTATGTAATATAAAATTTGAGCTTCTCTGGCAACTGCAATACAGATGAATATACAGATCATGGTGGGAGTTATCACATACAATGTACATATTACTATAGTTGGCACTTATACAAACTAGTATGTAATATTAGTCTGCATGCAAGCAACAATCTTCCTAAAATACTTATGTGTACTGGCAATAGAGAAAGTACACTACAAACCAAAATATGAGATTCAAAATGGTAAAATGAAACAAATTTACAATAATTTGAAGACAATAAGGATAAGTGAATTATGGGAGAGAGAGAGAGAGAGAGAGAGAGAGAGAGAGAGATAACAAACTGGTGTTTTCAATAATATATGTTACTCACAGCAGGACCAAGAATTTTGGTTTTTACATCAAATGTTGGTGGTGCATGTTCTAGTCCAATGAATAACTTCTCTTGAACAAATGTTAACTGAAATATAGTATAATTCAAGAAGTATAATAAAAAAGATAACACCACTCTAAACAAAAGTGTATTCTTTTCAATTCATTATAGTATAAAGGTGTAATTAATTAATTGTTAATAATTATTAATAATGAGGAAGGCATGAAGTCATTGGCACATGTAGTTTGGCACCAGGCAATTTACAATACCTACAAAGAGATTCAAACTCAAAACCATTAATCTAAGAGTTCAATACTTTAGCCTAGTGGTTTCCAACCATTTTTGCCTATGGACTCCATTCATTCCTATTTTATTCTACTGGACCTCCATAGCCAGTTGATTTAAAAAAAAAATCCCACTGTATTTTTATAATTAGATATTATCAGGAATTATTAAAAAATATATATTTTATGTTTTGTAGAAGTATAAGCAAGTCCTTGCACATAGATTTTAACACCAAAATCTTATATGGACCCCATTTGAGAACCACTGCTTTAGCCTCTTTGTTATTGCACCTTTTCATCATCAACATTTAGTGTTCGTTGTCCATGCTGGCATGGGTTTGATGGTTTGACCAGGGCTGGAAGGCTGCACCAGACACCTGTCTGATTTGGCATGGTTTCTATGGTTGGATGCCTTTCCTAATGCCAACCACTCTGAGAGTGTAATGGGCTCTTTTACATGCCACCAGCTCGGGTGCCATTTGCGTGACACCAGTACCTGCCACTCGGCTTGATGGGTCTTCTTCACAAGCATGACATAATGCCAAAGGTCGTGGTCATTGCCTACGTGAGGCCCAACTCTTGAAAGGAGCTTTTCACATGCCACCAGCATCAGCCACAACTATGATTTTACATGGCTTGACAAGTCTTCTCAAGCACAGCATATTGCCAAAGGTCTTGGTCACTAGTTCGAAGATCGTGCTTCACCACCTCATCCCATGTCTTCCTGAGTCTACCTCTACCACAGATTCTCTCCACAGGGAATAACAACAATAAGTAAATGATATAATAAGTTAATAACAGATTACTTACACTCTGATGATGTTGAGGCTGGAAAGACATCATTGTGGGAGGAGGTTGGTTGATTGGTGGAGGACGTACGCCAGGGGGTAAATTTGAAGGGGGACGCACAATTGGAGAAAACCTACTACCTTTTGGTCGAAGACCATTAGCTATAATTTCATTTATACGGCTTACTGCATCTAGATAAAGAAGAAAGAAAAAA
Organism: Octopus bimaculoides; assembly: GCF_046866305.1. Taxonomy (NCBI): domain Eukaryota; kingdom Metazoa; phylum Mollusca; class Cephalopoda; order Octopoda; family Octopodidae; genus Octopus; species Octopus bimaculoides. Next base: position 33,823,367 of record NC_142942.1, read on the forward strand.
ACTTGAAATAAAAAACAAAAATCACAAATGCACATAAACTTTATAACATAACATGTGTAAAACAGAACATCTATCTCTGTGCCCCCTCCCCACGCCATCGTTGTTTCTTCATCACTCACCCTCATTTACATTCACTGTACCACATTCCTGCAGTAACAAGGAATGTTTATGGATATGTCCATATTTAATTACTTCTGCCACCATTTTTATCACTCTTCTTTTCACCCCTACCACATCATAATACCTAGATAAGAGACTGCATCAGGTCAGTTCCAAATCAATACATCCCACCATCACCCTTCTGTACTGTTAACCATTATTTTTTCTCTTCTATGTCACTCATTATTGATGTTCATCTCTCTCACCAACAGACATCACTGTGTCTTCTATTGCACCCTTTCATTGCCACCCTCTCACCCCAATTACACTCTTGCTTCTTACTCCTTAACCCTTCATCCATCATTATCTTCTCTTCTATTCACTCTCATCATGATGGTACCTTAAAAAATGAATGGCAACCTCATTAATGAGACTGACAAATGACTTGTTGAGAAGAATTGGGATTTGTCTAAATAATATTGACTTGAACCATGACACTGTCTAATCGAGACTAACATGGAAAGCAGACATATAATAAAATGAAAACAATGAGAAAGTTAATGGTTGTTTGCATAAGTAAAAACCACTCAAATAAAGTTACATTTTGCATAAACTTATAAATTTTTTTAGGGCACATCCACATTGAGTTAATATTATAGAGATAAAAGTATTTCAATGAACACCAAATTCAATACTTCAAAAAATTCAAATCCATTTTGTTGTGTTTTTGATCTAAAAGCCCATTTCATCTAACTGGATCAGGCAATATTGCTTGTCATAGACAAATGTCCTCAACAAAAAAAAACCAGAAGCTATCTAATGCAGATGGCCTTTATGAGAAATACTATCAAAGCAAATGGTCTTATGAGCTCCTAATAACTTCAGGATATATTTGAATTTATTGGGAGGTGGGTTTTTTGTCCTTCATTGATTTGTAGTATTTAGTCTAACCTTTCATCCTCTGACACAAGCTCCCCTCTTCAAATGCTCTGCCCCTCTCATAATTCCTTGTTTTGTGAGGTACTTGGTTACCCTGCCAGTGTGGGTGCCACATTAAAAGCATCTAGTTCACACTGTAACATGGTTGGCATTTGGAAGGACATCCAGCTGTAAAAATCATGCCAAAACTAACTTCGCCTGTGCTAGTGCCATGTAAAAAGTACTGAGTCCACTCTGAGTCCTAGGAAGGACATCCAACCATAAAATCTCAACCAAAACAGACACAGTAGCCTAGGGTAGCTTTTCTACCTGGCTGGTTCCTGTCATCCGACCTACCCATGCATAAATAGTAGATAGACATCAAACAACAATGATGATGATGACTCAAGTGAAAATGTCATTTAAAACCTTCTTGTTGTAGGACATTGACATTTCATGAAGTTTATATTTCAATATACATTAACTAAAAAAATGTACCTTCACAGAGGTTAACATACACTATTCGTACAGCTTGAATTTATAACATACAACCCAATAACAGAGTCCATTATTCATTCAGCTATTTGTCAATTTATTTTGTGTTCTTATTATCAACAACTTTAGCCCCTGTAAATATTTCCCTTCTAAGGGTGCAGGCATGGCTGTATAAGAAGCTTGCTTCCCAACCCCATGGTTTCAGGTTCAGGCCTACTGCATGGCACCTTCAGTGAGTGTCTTCTACTATAGCCTTGGGCTGACCAAAATCTTGTGAGTGGATTTGGTGGGCAGAAACTGAAAGAAGCCCGTCTTATACATATATATATATCTGCATTTGTGTGCATCTTTGTGTCTGTTTGTTCCCCACCACCACTTGATAACTGGGGTAAGTGTGTTTACATCTCCCATAACTTAGCAGTTCAGCAAAAGATGCTTATAGAATAAGTACTAGGCTTTAAAAAAATGTTCTGGAGTCAGTTTGTTCAACTAAAACCCTTCTAGGTGGTGCTCCAGCATGGTTGCAGTCAAATGTCTGAAACAAGTAAAAGATAAAAGAGTCTGTTATTGGTTTCCCTAATTGGACTGTGGCTATGCTGAGACTGCCCCCTCAATGTTTTATTGATAAAAGACAAAGTGAACCTATGTATTGACTTACTGTCAACAGTTTCCTGAGTTGGTCCTTGAACACAAAGGTACAATGGTTTTTCTTTAGCTTGTCTGTAGAAGGGAAATGAAAAAAAAAATTATATAAACATTGTGGCTATAAATGGAAGAATCAGATTTTCCTATATCATGTAAACAATTATCTATCAATCTGTTAGTCTTTCTGTCTGGTTGGTGTTAGGAGGGACACCCAGCCATAAAAAAACCATGCCAAAACTGAAACAGTAGCCTGGTGTAGTCTTCTACCTGGCTGGATCCTGTCAAACCATCCAACCCATGCCAGCATGGAAGATGGACGTTAAATGATGATGATGATCTCTCTCCGTGTGTGTGTGTGTGTGTGTGTGTGTGTGTGTGTGTGTGTGTGCATATATATATATATATAAAATTTATATAAGGGCATTTTTTCACGCTGACTACTTGATAAATCCTTATAAAGATTTTATCCTATATTATATTATAAATAATTAGAATATATTCAGTGCTGAATATTATTCTGTAAAAGCACGTGTTACCGAGATGCAACTGGATAAAGCCAGCCTCTTTCACTGATATATAAGGATGAACAGAAGTCATCGTACTTTGTTGGGTACATCGGGGTATGTTGATTTTTGTTCATTTTTTATGTGTCTCGACCATACGTGTACTGATGGATAAAAGATGCGGCTTACTACATTGCTGCATTAATTATGAAACCAGTGGTTTGCCGTTAAGTTAAATGTTTTTAGGAGGTTAATTTTTTGAAAGTTGCATTCCCTCGCTTTCGGTAAATATGTGCTTATTTTTTGGTAGTTTTGACTTATTTAGTCCCTCTAAGCGTGAGGCATTACTATATAGTAATGCCCTTATATAAATTATATATATTTATGGAAAAAAACGATGGGTTTTTTTCCTTATGGGGTTTTTTCACGCTGACTACTTGATAAATTCTTATAAAGATTTTATCCTATATTATATATATATATATATATATATATATATATATATATATATATATATATATATATATATATATATATATATATATATATATATATATAAAGCAGTATTTGTCCTAACTCCCTGTACCTTGCATTCAAATCCTGCAAAGATCAACTTTTGTTTTCACCCTTTCAGGGCTGATAAAACAGTTCCACAAATTCAAAGTGGTGGATCGCTGCAGCTTTTAGAGTATTGAACAGCATACTTTCTGTATATATTCCAATTTTAATCTCTTGGCTCTTCAGTTTTTAACTTTGTTTCTACATAGCAGAGTTTAATGCCAAAGATTACCTGAGTATTTTGACTGATCATGCCCATCCTACAGCGCAAACATTGCTCCCTGATGGTAGTGCAATCTTAAAGGATGGTAATGTACTGGTTCACATGCTATGCTCTGCCATGGTCACTGAAAAAGCTCAAGTAGGTTTTGCTTGAAGACTGGCTCAAAATTCTCCTAACAACTGTTCAAAATTTGCATGAGGCAATTCCTCAATGAATTAAAATTGTGACTAATGCCAGAGGCAGTCCAACTCCATATTAAATAATAAAACCTCCATTAAACAAGATGTTTCCATTTTGTCCAACTCCTGTATGTGTGTCTGTGTGTGTGTGTCTGTGTGTGTGTGTCTGTGTCTGTGTGTGTGTGTGTGTGTGTGTGTGTGTGTGTGTGTGAGATGCTGAATGGTCGGTGTTAGGAAGGGCATCTAGCTGTAAAAATCCTGCCAAAACAGTTGCAAAAGACTGGTGCAGGCTTCTGCCTGGCTGGCTCCTGTCAAACTGTCCCACCCATGCCAGCATAGGAGGCAGACATTAAACAATGATACACACAGAGATACATACATTATTTTTGAAGACTAATTCATTGTTCAGTTTCTGTGCATATTCTATGTACTGTTCATGGAGTATTGGTTGCTCTTTCTGATGAGTTGAAGTGCACTTGAGCACTACACAATAAGATCATTATTATTTTTGGTGACCCTGTCAGTGCAGGTGCCACTTAAAAGGTATTCAGCCCACACAGTGAAGTGGTTGGCATTTGGAAGGGCATCCAGCTGTAAAAACTATGCCAAAACTGACCTCACTTGTGCTGGTGCCATGTAAAATGTATTCTGCCCTCTGTGGAGTGGTTGGTGTTAGGAAGGGCATCCAGCCATAAAAAAAAAACATGTCAAAACAGGCTTCAGCTAGGCCAACTCCTGTCAAACCATCCAACCCATGCCAGTATGGAAAGGAGGACATTAAATGATGATGATGATGATACACATACATTCACATACAAAGAATCATCAGTGATGACCCAACACACTTGAGTTCCAAAGCAAAGTCAGATTAGTATAATGCAAAAACATCTATTTCCAGTTTATAGTTAATGAACCATGAATTAAACACCCAACACCCATCATGAAGGACCAGAAAGTTAAATTAGATTTCTAACAAGAATACACTAATTCAAGGGGAGTCAATCAATTATATGAACCCCAGAAATATGAAAGGTAAAAAAACAACCATAGCAGGGTTTGAACACAGAACGCAAAGAGACATAACTAAATATAAATTCAATGAAAATATATTTGACTGAAATATTGATACGAGCATCATATACATATTTCTTGAAAGCCATAGCTAAAGTTAAATAGAAGCAAAATGGGTTAAGAATAATACAAAATCAAAATCACATCAACAATGATGCTAAATACACAACTTTATCAGCACTCACTCAGATTTTGAGTAGAGTAGAAAGTATCAGATCATCATTTTATAGAGAAATTAGCAACTTTGTGCAAGTGAATGCATGTATGCTATTATATCAATTATTGATATAATGAGTGATTATTATCTTTACTGTAATGATACAGGTGGCCACAATGTCTCATATATCTCCATTACACTCTCATTTGATGAATTGGATATCTATTTGTAATAGTACACCTGATAAGTTTTACACAAGAAAATAAGTGTTGGCTGTCATTCTCCTCTGTACCTAACTGTAGTTATTATTTGGCCTTTGCTCTTAATCAGATAATGAAAATGTCTTCAGACAGTGCAATCATATGTAGCTTGCCTTCAAGCAAAGACAAACACCTGGAAAATTTGCAGGTTTGGTCTGGAAGAAGAGGCTTTGCAGGCCCTTCAAGATTGATGAAATCATATTGGGTTATCAGAACCATGATTCCATATTGCTGCTACCTTGGCTTATAAGTCATTGTTAAGAAAATTGAGGTTTTCTTCCTATATGCAGCTGAAAGTTAATGTGCTAGTTAATCCAGCTAGTTGTTTATTAATGGCAAAGCATAACTTTTAATACTGCCAAGATGAAGAAATTAAAAAGTATATTGATTTGTCAAGTAGTTTTTGGAAAACTTTAGTCTAATGCAGTAGTTCTCAACCATTTTTTACCTACAGACTCCTTTGGTTCCTATTTTACTTGAATGGACTTTGCTAACCAGTTGATGTTTAAATAATCATGTTATATTATATTATATTATTAGGAACTGCATAAAAAAAAAATCTTAAAATACTTGATGTATTGTAGAAGCATGAGCCTTTTGTTGCAGATAAATTTTAACAAAAAAAATTTAATATGAACCCCCCAAGGGCCATATGGACCCTGGTTGAGAATCACTGGTTTAATGTATGCAAGTGAACTAGGATCCATCTGAATATCATTTGTAAGGTGGAGAAAGAGAGAGAAGTGGGGGAGAGAAAGCAATTATGTCACACATTTGTAAAGTTCTTTCAACCTAGAATAGAAAAAGTCACACTCAAACTTTAATGGACAGAAATGCAGTATCTCAGACAGATCCAGCTTCTCACACCTATCCTACAATGTTATTATAAAAATAAACAATTACATTATCAAAATCTTAAAGTTAAAAGATAATGCATGATTAATTCAAAACAAAATGAATAAATAAGCATTACATTTAAAACAGAGTAATCTGAATGTTAAAGAGTTAATACATTTATATTTAAAGTATCTTACTGTGTATGTGCTGTGAGGGGATTGGTATATCAAAAAATAGATCCAATGTTTCCTCTGTGTGTCTTAAAGGTGACTAAAAAATGTTAAGGTAGGATTTGCAATTTGACCTCGTAAAGCCCTCACCAGCAACAATTACCCCAAAACAGACCCTTAGGTTGGAAGGTTGTTGCCTGAGAGGTGCAAAGAAGTAATCATCCTGGTAATGCAGTGACGCACTGTTAAAGCACATGCTCCCATACTATTCCTATCTTGCAACTTACTGACATTGTTAACTTCAACCAACTGATAAAACATAATCAATAAATAAATAAAAGTTATACAGGTCTTTGAAATGTCAAGTGATATTACTGTAGTAACATTCTAGTGTATGTGTGTGTTGAAATGACTTTTAAACAGTTTTATAGGATTACTTGCCCTGCAAATTTTATTTTATCTTCAGGACTCATATATCTGCCTCTTGTAGAAACAGAAGCTCCGCTCAGTTTTGATATCTATATAAACATAAAAAGAGATATAAGATTACATATAAATAAATATATCAGGTTGGTGCAAAGGTAATGGCTGATCTTTTTAGAAAACAGTTTTAGATAGTATTTTTGAAATTGTGGTCCTTGCAATGTTTTAAGGATATCACAATGAAAAATTTTAAATAGCAACACAAGTAAATCTGAAGAGACCAACTGCACATGATGGGAGAGTAATACTTCTTCTATAGTAACTCTTCTTCAAGTTCTTCACTGCTGGCAAATAATGGGTTCTATTTAGAAACAACATCTCTTCACTGAGTTCTTGACAAAGGTGGGGCACAAGCTGTCTGACATCCACAGAAGGTTACAAGATATTTATTGGTGATGACACCACTGACAAGAGCAATGTGCACATATAGATGGAAAAGTTTGATGAAGAGGAAAACCTGCATTGAAGATAAACCATGCAGTGGTAGACTGTCAATTGTGACCACTGACATGAATTACTAGACAATAGACAAGTTGATTCATGGAGACAGATAAGTCACAATTTGTGAGCCTGTTGTACAACTTGACTGTGATCACAATACATTCCACAAGATAGATTTTAGGTACTGGAAAGTGTGTGCAAAATGAGAATCTCAGTAATTAATATCTGATAAGAAGAAAAGAAGAGTAGAAGTCTGACTTAATCTGCTAAAAGTACTTGAAGCCAATGAAGACTTTCTTCCTCCCCCAATTTAATAACAGGGGATGAAACATGGTCATTTCTTTATGATACAGAAACAATCCAGATGGCTCAGTCCATAGAATAAGTCCTAACAAGATCAAGAGCCAGTGATTGGCACAAATAATCATGGTGACTGTGTTTTTTTTTTTTCATGACAAAGACATCAATCTTCTTTGATTTTCTGAAATATGGCTGTACCATGAACAACAAGCAGTACATTGAAACTTAGAGAAGCCGAGTCATTAGGAGAAAGAAACCAATCAAGAATCTAAAAACAACCCACATATACCATGATAATGCATGACTGCACACATTTTTGGTAACAGATCAAACAATTGGCAAATTAGGCTGGTGAATGGCCCTCCATCCATTGTACAGCTTGGATTTGGTACCTTCCAATTTCCACCTGTTCAGTTCATTCAAGGACAGAAATTCAATGATACTGATGAAGTAAGAATGGCTGTGAAGAAGTGGGTACAACAGAGCACACATGAACTTTTACAAAGAGAAGTTGAAAGTTAGGATTAGTGATGGTACAACTGCATCGATTGTGATGGAGACTATATTTAGTCCCTTTGTAGAGAGGAAGAGTTACTCAACCAAGATATGCAATTTCAATGCCTTATGCCAGCAAATAATGTTCTGCCTAATTTTGCATTACTTTTGGGACAAACCCAATAATAATGATAATAATAATAATAATAATACATTATTTACATTTAACGGATATGTGTCCTCATCTTGTTTGTTGTTAACACAACGTTTCGGCTGATATACCCTCCAGCTTTCATCAGGTGTCTGGAGGGTATATCAGCCAAAACATTGTCTTAACAACAAACAAGATGAGGACACATATCCGTTAAATGTAAATAATGTACATAATCCCTCATCTCTTAAATATAGAACTGAATAATAATAATAATAATAATAATAATAAAAACAATAGTAATGCTACAAGATAATGTGTGATTAATTCAATACAATGTGAATAAATAAGCAATACATTTGACGAAGGAATCTAAATGTTAAAGGGTTAATTTATCAACCCTGGAGAGAGGAAAGGCAAAGTTGACTTCAGCAGGAGTTGAACTGCTGAAATACAGCAAGACATTCCCTTGAACACACAAATGATTCTTCAATTCAATGTCAATGATAATTAACAATTATTAATAATAATAATTTCTCAGATTCACATGTAGCTATTTGAAGTAGACAGAGCATAGTTTGTGAGCGGCATTTAAGATGAAGTGGATTTCAACATGGTATATACAAAGATGGAATTAAAAGTTCAAAAATGTCTTCTAGAAATGATTTAAAACACATGCATGCACAGAAGGGAAACATTCTCTAATAAGTAATAAAATATTAATGCACCTCTTCTTGTGCTGTCCCTTTTGTAAGCATATTTCGACAGTGTGTGGGAACATCATTGATCACTACTGCTGCAACTATCAAATTACCAGGATGTGATACTGGTCCAATCTGAAAGAAAAAGTGAAACATTTAAGCATTCACGTAAGATATTTCAAATGCCATGTGCTGAATGTATACATACTGCTGCTTAAGCATCATAGCAAGCTACACAAGATCTCAACTCATCTTTCTTTAATTAGAATTTATACCTTAAACACTGCTTGTATCACCCAATAGAATGAAACTAACAACAAACATTGAAGTTTTTTTAAAGCACATGTCAACACATTCAAACTAAAACTTGAATTAGAGTTAAAATTAATTGGGATACCTTATTTATATGAAAGCAGACAACCAGAAAGTTTAATAACTCTAATAGTAACTTCAGTCTCTTTTTAACTAACGATTGATCTTTTTGCTGTAGTATTTGCTCTAATTGAGCTACAGTCTTTGGATTTATTGACTAATCAGCAGTTTGTGTGTGCCCGTGTGTATATATACATAAAAAATATATATGTTAGCAACAGAGGTAGTATTAATACTGAGAGGTAATATTCATTCCCACTTGAACGTGGATGTTCTGTTTGAACAAACTTTACTGCAGCAGATACCATGAGATAACTCTCACATAGGCTTTTGATGCAAAATGGAAGCTTGTGGGGAGATGAGTCACCACTAACTCCAGCGCTGGGACCAACAGATCATGGGATTTTGACCTTCCTTGGTCTCACTGTTGGTGGGCGCTTGTCTGCTAGAGATAGCAACAACTCATCTCCCAACTAGTAATGTATAGAAAATCAGTGCCTGAACAGGCACTGACATTACAATTAGCCAGTGAGCTTGTTAAAAAATATAAATTAGCAACAGAGGCAGTATTAATACCAAGAGATAATATTTATTCCCAATTAAATGAGGATGTTTTGTTAGAACAAACTTCACTGTAGTAGATATCATGAAAGAAACTCTCATATATGTTTTTGGTGTAAAATACACTCCTGTTTATATCCCTAGCAGGGAGATAAATCTCCACCAAACATGCATTTTGCACCGAAAGCCCATATGAAGGTTTCTCCTATGGCAACTGTAACAAGCAGTACAGTTTGTTCTAATAGAACATTCACATTCAAGTGGGAATATATATGTGTGTGTGTATGTGTGGCTGTGTGGTAAGAAGCTTGCTTCCGAACCACATGGTTCTGGGTTCAGTTCCACTGTGTGGAACCTTGGGTAAGTGTTTTCTACTATAGCCTTGGGCCGACCAAAGCCTTGAGTGGATTGGCAGGCGGAAACTGAAAGAAGTTCATCATGTGTGTGTGTGTGTCTTTCTGTCTATGCCCCGCACCATTACAACCACTTGACAACTGGTGTTCATGCCCCCGTAACTTAGTGGTCCAGCAAATAAACTGATAGAATAAGAACCAGGCTTAAAAAAATCTAAGTAGATGGGATGATTTGTTCAGCTAAAAATTCAAGGTTGTGCCCCAGCATGGGAGCAGTCTAATAACTGAAACAGGCAAAAGATAAAATGCACCCACATATAATACACACACACAGGAGAGACAAGGCATACTTCAACAAACAAGTCATAACTCTGTATTTGAGACAGATGTTACATTTACTCCTTTAGCATTTAAACAGGACATATCTGGTTTTATGTTCAGACCAGACAGATTTGGGTTCTCACATTTACCGTACAATGACATTCTAAAAATAAACAATCACATCATAATTATCTTGAAGCTACAAGATAATGAATGTTAGATTTAAAACAATGCGAATTAATAAGAAGTACATTTGACAAAGTAATCTGAATGCTGAAGGGTTAAACACCATTCCTGACACCTAATACCTATCTCCATAGAGAGACTGATTCCTTAATTATTCAGTGAGAAAAGTCATGCAAGTAATTTGGTATGGTATCATGAAAGTAACACCTTCAACTACTGATCAATGTTTCAAGTAAAGGCAGGATGAAGTGGAGGAGAGGTACGATGACTTTTTCTGGTTGCCCTTGCAACTTACCATTCATAAATACTTTTACTACCATAGTATGTTTAGAATCATTAGAATCATGCAATGAATGTAACAATGTGCCGTCAAGTGCTAGAAGATTGAACAAGAAAATTAATCTTTTGTTTTAATCAATTTTAATTAACATGCTTACACTTTATCTAGAGTTTGTTAATATATTTTAATTCTAATATTTAATTATACCATTTATTTTATAGATCAATAATAATTAATTTAATTTTGTATTTTCCTTATTTTTGTTAGTATTTTTCACAGTAAATAGTCCACGGCAATCTTGAACAATGTTATAAACTGTTGTTTCAATATCAGCATAACCATATATATATATATATATATATATATATATATATATATATATATATTTATTCATATTCTTCATTAGTTTCATCTCAAGAGCTGCAACCATGCTGGGGCACCACCGTTACAAAAGTTGCCAGCAGGTGGCCATAGTGAATTGAACCCATATCTCTCAGAGTCTGGCTGAGTGTCCTGTACCATTATGTTAAGCAGTTTATTAAACTTTTACATAGTAACTGTGACTTTGAAGTTTCAGCCTGCTAGCGCTTATCAGACTATATATATATATATATATATATATATATATATATATAACGCTGGTGTTAAAACGGGGGTAGCTGATGAAGGAAAATGTTCTCTATGTGGCTTGTGTGTTTTCTGTACTCTGGTTATTATTATTTTCTTGTCTACGTTTTGTTTGCAATGTCCTGTACCCAGATATGCACCTATATATACAGGTAGACGTAGGTATGCACATACCTGTACGTATATATGCATATACTCATTTATTATTTGTATATACATATATATATACACATACATATATGTATATACATATACATACATACACAGACATACATACATATAAGAGACCAAAGTGTACATATGCCGCTATATTTTTATATATAAAAAATACAAAAATGAGATAAGAATGCAAAACATCCAGACAGACGATACAAAGAAAACAAGGATGGGTCATTCATAGTTTTCTTTTCTTAGCCGAGTTCCAGATTATCTTTGCAATTTCGGCTGGTTATACTTGAGATTCCTCCAATCTGGCCAGCCCCAAGGAAAAACTGAGCTAAGAGCATTAGATTCCTTGGAAGAAGGCAGTGAATGTATACGAAAACAAGTCTGGGAAAAAAACGGAGAAATGTTATACAAATACAAATGCAAATAACAGGTCTTAACAACAGGTGTCATCGAAAGACACCTATTGTTATGTCTTGTTATTTGCATTTGTGTAACATTTCTCCGTTTTTTTCCATCCTTATTTTCGTATACATTTGAGTTGTTGAGTGACTGCCTCAATACCCAGTCATAATGTTGTCAGAGCTGGATCAAGCAGCTCCTACCTAGTCGAAAGCCATGCTGGGTATCACTCAGCAAGTTATTTTCTTCAAGAAATGCAATTAGTTTCCCTCTGACTATCTGTTCCATGACTTTGCTGGTGTGTGATGTCAGAGAGATAGGCCTATAGTTTTTGGCATCTGCTCTGCTTCCCCCTTTATAGATTGGGCAGCCTGCCATTTGCAAGAAAGCTCTGGAAGAGAATCAGGAGGGGTTTTGCCAGGGCACACATACACGATTTGAGGAGGATTGCTGGGACACCATCAGTTGAGTTTGCATCCACCTCATTCAGAGTTTTCTTTTGTCAGTCAAGTTCCAAATTATCTTTGCAGTTTTGGCTTGTAATACTCGAGACTGCTCCAATCTGGCCAGCCCCAAGGAAAATCTAAGCTAAGAGCATTAGATTCCTTGGAAGCTGGAGACCGGCTTTAATTAAACAAATCAACCCCAGAACTTATTCTTTGTAAGCCTAGTACTTATTCTATTGGATCTCTTTTGATGAACCGCTAAGTTACAGGGATGTAGATACACCAACATCGGTTGTCAAGCAATGGCTGGGGAGGGGGCAAACACTGACACACAAATGTATTCTTTCTTATATACACACTGCAGTGTACATACACTTTGGTCTCGTATATATATACATATATACATACATACATAGGTACAGGAGTGGCTGTGTGATAAGTAGCTTGCTTACCAACCACATGATGGTTCTGAGCTCAGTCTCACTGTGTGTCTGCTATAGCATCGGGTCAACCAAAGCCGTGTGAACGGATTTGGTAGACGGAAACTGAAATATGTATGTATATGTTTGTGTGTCAGTGTTTTCCCCGCACCCACCGCCATCACTTGACAACCAATGTTAGTGAGTCTACATCCCTGTAACATAGTGGTTCAGTATAAGAGACAGACAGAATAAGTACTAGGCTTACAAAGAATAAGTTCTGGGGTTGATTTGTTTGACTAAAGGCGGTGCTCCAGCATGGCCGCAGTCAAATGACTGAAACAAATAAAAGAGTAAGAGAGAATCATCATCATCATCATCATCATCATCGTTTAACGTCCGCTTTCCATGCTAGCATGGGTTGGACGATTTGACTGAGGACTGGTGAAACCGGATGGCAACACCAGGCTCCAATCTAATTTGGCAGAGTTTCTACAGCTGGATGCCCTTCCTAACGCCAACCACTCAGAGAGTGTAGTGGGTGCTTTTACGTATCACCTGCACAAAAACGGCCACGCTCGAAATGGTGTCTTTTATGTGCCACCCGCACAAGCCAGTCCAGGGGCACTGGCAACGATCTCGCTCGAAAATCCTACGGGAGCCAGTCAGGCGGTACTGGCAACGGCCACGCTCAAAATGGTGCATCTCATGTGCCACCCACACAAGAACCAGTCATGGGGCACTGGCAACGATCTTACTTGGCTTGCCGGGTCTTCTCACGCACAGCACATTTCCAAAGGTCTCAGGTGCAGGAGTGGCTGTGTGGTAAGTAGCTTGCTTACCAACCACATGGTTCCAGGTTCAGTCCCACTGCGTGGCACCTTCGGCAAGTGTCTTCTACTATAGCCTCGGGCCGACCAAAGCCTTGTGAGTGGATTTGGTAGACAGAAACTGAAAGAAGCCCGTCGCATATATGTATATGTGTGTGTGTGTGTGTGTGTGTTTGTCCCTCTAACATCGCTTGACAACTGATGCTGGTGTGTTTACGTCCCCGTAACTTAGCGGTTCAGCAAAAGAGACCAATAGAATAAGTACTAGACTTACTGGGGTCGATTTGCTCGACTAAAGGCGGTGTTCCAGCATGGCAGCAGTCAAATGACTGAAACAAGTAAAACAGTATATATATATATATATATATATATGATACATCCTATTTATATATATTGTGTTGGTGCATAATTATTGCAGCTTTTTTTCAAAAAATTCTATTCAACAAAAACAATAACAATATTTAACAAAAACATCTTTGAATGACGGTGTGACCATCTGTCAAGCAAACGGGAAGCAGTAATTGAAGTAGCTGTTGAATATGCTCCGGAATAATCATTTAAAGATGTTTTTGTTACATGTTGTTATTGTTTTTGTTGAATAAAATTTGTTGAAAAAAAAGCTGCAATAATTATGCACCAACCCAATATATATATATATATATATATATATATGTAGGAATAAAGTATGCAATTATAACATGCGTTTTCTCCAATCCTTAAATTCTTAAATATACTCAAATACCCAAAATTTCAAGGAGTTCCTGCCTTAAAAACAGGAGCTAACCACAGTTATTTTGTGTTCTTTGCTACATTGGTTTCTATTAACCCATTTATTCTATCAGAAGAATTTTTATTCATTAAGATAGAAGAAATACACATAATTATATATATATATATATGTATATCTTATTTATATATATATACTAGACTACCCATGACCTGCTGGGTCACTGGGAAACTCCGAGTTTCCCAGCAACGGAGTTTTGTTTCGTGAGTTTTTCTTTTCCAGGTTATTTCGCATGCTTTCAACGAATGTGACATTGAAATCAAATGTAAACAGCTCCTTTCCTCAGAAAAGGAAAGATTTGGCTACTATTTCTTGCATGCCCTGCTACCATGTATTTGAGGTCCTTTATTGCAAATAGCTGTAAACAGTTGTTACATGGTTGCAGGGTGTGCTAGAAATAGCAACCAAATCTTTGGAGGTGAGATACAATTGAATACACTCAAAAAAATACCTATGGAAAAAAAAACTATTTCACACCAAGGTTATGAACGGGTCTTTTACAAAATATTTACCATACTTTTAAAGTTATTTCCACTTTAAAATACTTTTTTAATAATGTCTGTTTAAAGAAAGCTAAAATATAAGTACTTACTGTTCAAACAACTTACATTTTTGAAATCACATTCACTTAAAAATATTTCTAAATGATTAAAATATTGTTTAACAAGAGCGAAAATAGAAACATTTACTGTAAAAAAAAAATCCTATTTTTTCGTTGTCAAATCACTGTCTAATCAAAAGGTTAGAGTTTTTTCCCTTTCAGGATGTAGTTATATTCAGAACATTTTCCCCATTATGCACCATTTTGGGTATTTATACCCCCAAACCCTGAATATCTCAGTAACTATTGCTCCGATTCACGCGAAACTTGTTTCATTCTGTTAGAATTAACATTTCAGGGTAAACTTAACATATATATATATATATATATATATATATATATATATTGGCTTGAGAACAGGGGTGTGCAGGAAGTGCAAGCTTACCTCCTAAAATTTTGGTGGGGAAATGAAAATGCTTTGAACATCCTGGGTTGGCACTCCCTAAGCAAATTTCATTCTCACACACACACACACACACATATATGTGTATGAGAGAGAGAGAGAGAGAGAGCACCAATAGGTTTTGCATTATTTCTTGTCAAATATACTTCTTGAAATGTCTATAGCATTTGTAATTCAAAGACCAAGTACAAACTTAAAACTACATCATGTTGTCTCTCTCTACTTCATTTCTATTACCTCAATCACTACCACTTCCCATTCTAATGTATTATGTTTACCATTTATGGCATTTCTGATCAAGCAGAGCTAAGATTACCGGGGTTTAAGTACTGACAATCTTGTCTTTCCTACCTCTTTATCTTGTCTTTTTTCCTTTGTGTCCTTTTTTTTTTCTAAAAATAGTAGATGAAGATTTGGTTGCTATTTCCAGCAGGTTAAGTAATCACATCAACACCCTGCTGATGATGCTTTTATACCAGATACCATAAATGAAATTGAGATAATATTATTAATTAGCCAAAATTGAAAATCAATGCTTTAATTGCAGAAAGTTGAGAGAAGGTTTATTTGTTAATATTAAAGTGGTTAATTAAGGCAGTGAGCTGGCAAAAACATTAACACACCAGGCAAAATGCTTAATAGCATTTCATCCATCTTTATGTTCTGAGTTTAAATTCCATAGTGGTTGACTTTGCCTATCATCCTTTCAAGGTCAATAAAATAAGTACCAGTTCAGTAATGAGATTGATATCAGTGACTTAATCCCTCCCCTAAAATTGCTGGCCTTGAGCCAAAATTTGAAACCAATATTATACTGATTAATAACGAAGATAGCTGACAGCCTCATTGCTTACCATTCTCACCTTTACTTTTTATCCCTCTGAGGCCAATAAATACTAGTAAGGCTTAAAAATCGATTGAAATCAATTCTTATCACCCCACTAATAATGGGTCTATCAAAAATTGTTCCTAACAACCAAATCTGAAAAGACTTCCTTAAGTATCTTTTAAAAGTAGCTCAACTACAAAAATTGTATTAGATGGTTTGGAATTATAATTAATCTTAAATTAGTACGACTGCAACAGAATATGCTAAATACTTTAGAATAAGTTTTCTCTCTCTAGCCGTATGCCAATTCAGTTTTAACCACTTTTGGATTTTTTTATTTTTCATCTCACAATCAAACCCTTACACACACCATAAGCCTAAGCCGGGGAATGAGAGATCCAGCAAACGAGACAGCAGCAGCTACTAAGAAGTAGGAAAGAGAGATATGAAATTTAATATTGTTTTACAGGGTTTTTTCCTTCAATATTATTAACTTTGATCTTGCCATCAATGCCAATCTCAGATTTGTTATCATCAGTTTGGATTACATTGTTGTCTTCTTGATTTTGTCATCATCAACTTTACTTCTGTCATCGTCAGTTTAAATGTTATCACTTTATAGTGAATTTTTTTATTTTATGAACAGATATAGGATGTCATGAATTTTTTTTTACATGAACTGATATTAACATCAGTGATTACTTGTTGCAGTATCGAAGTAACTGTAGAATCTTCATGAAAGTATTAAAAATGGTGTGTGTGTGTGTGTGTGTGTGTGTAGTAAGAGAGAGTGTGAGAGGAAGTAGAAGACAAAGTGAATGAATATAAGTATAAATCTATGGATGAGAACTGAGATAGTCTTTTCAATGTTTTCTTTTTAAAAACAATTCTATTGATGTGCACAGAATAAAATCAATCAATCAAAAATTTTGGGTCATTGTGTGTATTTAGAATGTTTGTTGATAATGAATGAAACTTTTAGATGCTTTCAAACTGGGTAAGTGGGAAATGAATATTTGTTGATGTAAACTCTAGTAATTGTAGAAAAAAGACAGATAATGAGAAAGAGTGAGATGATATATAATTTCTAGTTCCTCAGCTACTCATCATCATCATTTAACATCTGTCTTCAATACTGGCATGGGTTGGATGGTTTGACAGGAGCTGGCCAGCTGAAAAGCTTCCTAGGCTCCATGTCTGTTTTGGCATGATTTCTACAGCTGGATGTCTTTCCTAACACCAACCACTTTACAGTGTACCGAGTCCTTTTACGCAGCACTGGCATGGGTGCATTTAGGTGACATCGGTGTGGGTGCTTTTTACGTGGCACCAGCACACACGAGCTTGCAAGGTTAGAAAAGCTCAGCTGGGGAGGGATTCAGGAGAACAGCCTGTTATGCAAGAACACCCACACTTTTACGTCACTTGACGTGTCTTTTCAAACACAGCAAATCATCAGAAGTCTTGGTCCCCTGTTATCCCTTCTGTGAGTCCCAACATCTGTAGATCCCTTCTAGGAATTTTGAAAAATGTATCTATATAACTAGTTTTTAAACACTGCATGGCTATGAGGGTCCACCAGATAGAATAGTAACCAAAGGGTAAAAAATAGGTAAAAAATGGTCGAGAACCCGATTTATATCAAAACCTAAAAAAAAACAAAAACCCAACTTACATTTATTCCAGTATGTTCTTGAACAGGCTGTGAAAAAGAAAAAGAACAAACATAACCTAAGATTAGAAAAAGTTGTCATAATTTATTTTTCATGAGAAGTTAATGACCCATATATTTTCAAATTAGAGTTTTAATAACTTTGAATGATCGTTAATAAAGTTTCATGCTCTATGACAGAATTACAAATAGCAAGGACCACAAAATGTATTCCATTACAATATAAATTAAATTTCATTAGAGTAGCTTTCTATTCTTCCTTTTCATTAATTGTTTTTAACTCATTCTAATTAAGGTCTATCTTGTTTCAGGCTTTTATTAGTATATTCTATATCTTGGTCTCAAGAGAATACAAATGTTTTATGACTTAACCCTTCAACCTAAATATCTAACCTGCTTTTTGTTCAAACTAGCCAGATCTGGCCTCTCACACCTACTGTACGATATCATTCTAAAAATAAACAATTACATCATTGAAATCTTAAAGCTATGAGATAATGCATGATTAATTCAAAACCATATGAATAAATAAACATTACATTTGACAGAGTAATCTGAATAGTAAAAGGTTAAAATTAGCTCTTAAAATATTAGGAAAATATTTTTTTAATTCCAACCTATGTCTAGTGTAGAACACTAAAAATAATTATATGTGTAAAAGAAATTGAATTTTAAGAAAATAATTACATCACTGAATTTAATGGTAATACCAAACATTTATATAACAAATACCATATCATAAAACTAATGAGCAAATTAGTCTAAATAATTGCTTTCTGTTTATAATTACTTTCACAGTCCACTATTCGAAAACTTTTGCAATTATTTTACAAAAATAGGTAATATTGATTTCAAATTTTGGCACAAGGCCAGCAAGTTTGGAGGATGGTGTAAGGTGATTACATCTACTCAAGTGTTTAACTCAGTACATATTTTATCAACCCTGAAAAAATGAAAGGTAAAGTTGACCATGGCAGAATTTGACAGATGAAATGTCGCTAAGTGTTTTGCATCAGCTTAGAAATAGGTAATATTAATTTGATGTCAAATATTAATATACCCCAGAGTTAAATCCATGTGAAAAGATATCAAGTCCATTTCTCTCGAATTTCTGGTATGATATAAACTTAATAAGGAATTCATTCAAGAAATATCACATTCAAAACTACAAAATCAAATAAATATTCCCTCCAAAATGTCTCTTTCCTGACAGTATTTTTGTTGTTCAACAATCATTAAGAATTTCTTTTATGATCCAATTTTCTACTTCATCCAATAATTTCTAACATCATTTATGTAAAATATTAATAAAAAAAAAATAATCAACCTGGAACATGAATGCTTTTCTACCATTCATGGCCACTAAAATAGTGCTTAAAATTAAAATACAGTAATCCCTTGCCATACTGTGGTTTATTATTTGACCTTACGATTCCTCCGTGGTGTTGTTTTGCATTTGTAATAAAATAAATATATACAAATTATAATATATATATATACACACACACACACACACACACACACACACACACACACACACACACACACACACACACACACACAGTACAGTACTGTTTCTACTTCACAGATTTTCACCTATCATGGGGAGGAGGGGGGGTTTGGAACGTAACACCCACGATAGTCGAGGGATTACTATAATCAACATCTTTTCATACGGGTCATGTCAACAAAGTAAATACAAGAATATTTTTTAATATTTCAATAAAGAAAAATAAAATCAGAACATGTACACACATTTGCATAACCTACAAAATTTACAACTTGGTTTATTTGTATCTGCTATTGAGCGTTTTTTTTTCTTTCTAATTTATAAATATCTATCATAATCAGGAAATAGATACACAGTCAGTCCATGGTGAATGAGAAAGAACATTTGTAAGTTATGCTCAACAAATTTCAGGCAGAGTATGAATCTACACACATATGCTGCTTTTGTGGAATATAAAATAGACCTTGATATGCTGTTTGCTTATAATGGAAGATATATGACCATGTTATGAGGTCCCTTAGGCAAGTGTCTTCTGCTATGGTTTCCAGTTGACTTATACTTTATGAGTGGATTTTGGTTGATAGAAACTGTGCAGAAACCCTGTGTGTGCATGCATGCGTGTGCTTTTACACCAGTCTAAAAACTAGTTTTATCTACGTTATGTTGTCATTTTATGTCCTGGAGCTTAGTTGTTCAACAAACAGAGATAGATAAAGCAAATACCAGACTGAAATAAGTACCGGGGTTAATATAATAAGCTAAAACCTTTGAAGTTAGACCTCCAGCATGGCCATAATCCAGTGACTGATACTAATGAGAAATTATTTGGTATTTTGATATGCGCTAACTCACATCACCACAAGCAAGTCCCTCTATCTCTAATTTACTCAAAAAGGATATGCTAAAATTATCAGATCATGGTGAATGTTTGACTACTAAATCAGATTATGTTTTACAATGATAACAAATCTTTTAAATAGTATAGTGAAAATATTGCCATTTAATAAGAATAGCAGTATTCTTAGTAATATACAAATGAAGTGTCGGTACCAGAATCAAAAGACATGAATAGTAACAGTATCAGAAGATAAGTAACCCCCAGAGAAGTCACTTATAACAAGCTTACTAAAATAGCTGCCTTATTCAATATTTTGCCAACATTTTCTCTTGAAGAGGGAATAGATGTTCAAGAGGTGAAAAATGTATGCAGAAAGAGCTGCCAACAAACTGAAATTCACAGAATTTTTCTCTATTCCTTTATCTAAACCAGTAAATGTTACAGTTTCTAAACTACACCAAAACAAATATGCAACAGAAAATATCTACTTTTATTAATACTACAGATTTTGTTTTGATTAAGCCAGTGGCAAAGAGAACCTATTTAACAAGCATGTTAATGAAAGTAATATAGAAAGAAGTACACCAAGTTGAAATATTAATCCAGCGCATAGCCTAATTAATAAGACAGAAATAATTTGCATTAAAAACTGATGTTTATTTTTTGCCTCAAAGAGATGTGATAAGGCACTCTGCTATAGTTTTGGATTAGAAGATATTTATGGTAGGATCTATTATTGCAAGAGGTAAAAATAAAATCGACTGAAAGCAAAGAATCTATAAACTAATTCAGATGTATGAAAAGAAAGCTAATGATAAACATTTAATTACAAACAACACCATTACCATCATCATTACAACTAATGTTGCTTACTTTGTTTGCACATTGCCATCACATTAACTCTGTAGAAGTGTGGTTAATTGTCAAGGTAATAGTTTTTAGTTGAACTGAATGTCTACATTTTGATAAACAAATATAATAAAGGTAAAGTGTTTCAATGAAAGAGAATAAACTTGAGTGATACAACATGAATGAAAAGAATTGGCAAAAAAACAGTACATAGAAAAAGTGTAGATCTAGACTAAAGAAAGGTAAGACGCCAATAAGGTTGCTTTGGTTAACTTCAAAGTTTAAATTAACAATGGTTCAGCAGTTCAAGAAAAGCAATTATATCACTCTATTCAATCCATTTGAATACAGAAAAGCATACACATGAAGATGCAAAATAACAGGGGATGGTGATGAGTTCAGGAAAACTAAAAAAAGACTAGTTTACAACTCTAAATTAGCTAACAATCCAATTTACTAATAAAAGAGAGGAAATAGCTTCTTAAGAGGAGGGAGAGAGAAAGAGAAAGAGAGAGAGAGAGAGAGAGAGAGAGAGAGAGAGAGAGAGAGAGAAGAGAGAGAGAGAGAATGCAGGAAAGAAAAAAAGCTATCAAATACTAGAAAAATAAAGATTATAGTATTTTGCTAAGATATGTGGAGAAATATTAATTTTTCTATCTGTTATTCATTGCACAATTTTATATGTATAAGGAATGCACTGACATAGCTAACATCACTTGGTATTAATAGCCAATTTTTTCCTCAGCATAGAGCACAGCAGCAAATTCCTCTTATTGATTTCTTGTGAACAAATGAACCACGAACAACATAAGCCTGCCATTAACTCACAGATAATGTCGATGAAACAAAAACTGAAATGTTTCTCATACAATTGTCTGACACTCACTTCCTACTCACTAATACTTCTAAAAGCACAAGCTTAGCATGCTCGCACAATATTCTTGTCTTATGGTGATGATATAGTGAATCTTTACAGCTACACATTAACATTTAGAAATATTTTTGTTGCAAACCTACATCGCACCTAAACACACACGTACATAAAGACAAAGAGGTGAAACTACTAACAGTTATTAAACTGAAAGACATAGCAAGGAAAAAGAATAAGAACAAAAGAAAGAAATAATACAGCAGACTTGTCCAATTCATGCCACAATAGGCGTGAGAGAGAGAGACTGCATGAAGGCAAAAACTGACACTGATATAGTGAAAATATCACTTGACCAGCGAGTAGGAGAACTATAACCTTAATCTTCTTTAATGATTCAAGACAACAGTTATTCATTCCTCTGCATAGAATTAAATGTGAATGTATATTGCTGTAGAGTCACAACAGCTGATTTCAAATTGTTGTAGTTAATTGATATATTGCAATCTGAAATAAGACACTATTTCTTAAGTCAGGACTATCATCATTTGTTTTGCTTTCATTAATCAAGACTGGCATGAGTTGGAGAGTCTCGGTCTTGCACTGTTCATCAAGAAGCCATATGTAATTATTCAAACTTTTACCCTATGCTAATTCTAAAACACATTCGCATTGTAATTATAAAACACAATAGGCACAGGTGAGGTTGTGTAATAAGAAGTTTGCTTCCCAACCACATGGTCTTGGGTTCAGTCCCACAGCATGGAACCTTGGGCAAATGTGTTCAACTATAGCTCTGGGCTGACCAAAGCATTGTGAGTGGATTTGATTGAGAGAAACTGAAAGAAGCCAATCTTATATATAATGTATGTATGTGGTGAAGGTGCATGGTTTAGTGGTTAGGGCATTTGGCTCATGATTGTAAGGCCATGGGTTTGATTACAGGTAGTGTGTTGTGTCCTTGAGTAAGACACCAGTTTTTTGGGGGGTTTTTTTTGCATGTGTGTGTGCTTGTCTGTCACCTTACCTTGACTTTAAGAGATAGTTGTAAAAAAATGTCACCATCATGCAAGAGGTGTCCTTCATCTGCAATCCTCCATGAATATCTTACTTAGAAACAGATGACGGTTGGCAACAAGGGCATCCAGCAGTAGAAAATCTGCCTCAACAAATTCTGTCTGACCCATGCAATCATGGGAAAGTAGACATTAGACAATGATGATTACAAAGAGGATTCTTTACAGTATATCAGCTTATTTGTGAGGTTTAGTATAATGTGATCTAACTTCACCATCACTTCTCAAAGGTACCCCTACACTTACAATACATAATGCTTTTCCATCCAGCATTCATTATCCATTTACATCACAAGTACAGCAAATATCTCTTTTGTTGTTGTTGTCTAGCCCCAAGTCAATTCAAACATATGATCCAGAATCATTTCAGTCATGTCCCCATCTCTGTTATTCTGTTACTTGTTTCAGTCATTAGACTGTGGCCATGTTGGAGCACCGCCTTAAAAGGTTTTCATCAAAGAAATCGAAACCCCCCCACCCCCATAGGACTTAGTCTTTGTAAGCCTAGTACTAACTCTATCAGTCTCTTTTGCCAAATCACTAAGTTATGAGGGCATAAACACATCAACATCAAGCAATGGTGGAGGGACAAACACAGACACAAAGACACTCACATAAAGTACACACACATGATGGGCTTCTTTCAGTTTTCGTCTACCAAATCCACCCACAAGGCTTTGGTCAGACCAAGGTTATAGCAGAAAACACTTGCCCAAGGTGCTATGCAGTGGGACTGAACCCAGAACCATGTGATTGGGAAGCAAGCTTCTTATCACACAGCCGCTTTTTTTTTTTTTTTTTCAAGTATAAAATTGCATTATCTAATATTTCCTTTCATTCAAGATAATACATGATTAATTCAAAAGATTGTGAATAAATAAGCATTACTTTTGACAGAATAATATGAATGGTACAGGATTAAATGAAAAGATTTTTCTTTTTAAATATATATATAGAAGCTGCAAATATAATTCACAGGAATATCTGTTTACAGAGTTAACTGCAATCTTTTTGCAATGGAATAACAGTATCTGTTCATTTTAGTCCAAATGGTGCCAACAAAAATTTGGTTTCTTCAAAGAGACTGTAATTCGCAATGTCTCTTTACTCCCCCCACCACCACAACATTTTAAATTCTGTTGTGAAATTTCTAGAATAACAAGACACACAAAATTTTAGTCGAGAAAAAAGGAAGAAAAAAAAAAAGCAATAATGCTATATGGGAAAAAGAATAAATTTTACAAAAATTAAGTTTTTAGCATTTAAACAGACCATATTCACCTGAAATATTCTACCTGTTTTATGTTTTAACTGGCCAAATCTTGCCTCTCACACCTACCCTACAATATCATTCTAAAAATAAACAATCACATCACTGAAATCCCAAAGCTACAAGATGATGCATGGTTAATTCAAAACAATGTGAATAAATAAGCATTACATTTGACAAAATAATCTGGATACTAAAGGGTTAAACCCATCTCTTTAATGACAAAATACATCAGTCATTTTGTATGACATTTCAAATTAAATTAGTTTCTTTACCATCATTTTATGTCTGCTTTCCATGCTGACGTGGGTTGTACAGTGAGTTATGGCCTAGGTTAGTTCTTGTTCAGAGCTATTATCCTGCTATATGGGCTGGATGTCCATGTCTGGCAATTTCTATGGTTAGATGCTCTTCCTAACACCAACCACTTAAAGTATGTAGTGGTAGTAGTAGTAGTAGTAGTAGTAGTAGTAATAATAACATGACACCAGTCCTAGAAAGGTTGTCATGCCCTTGGCAAGACTAAAAAGTACTCTTTCTCCTATTGCTGTCCTTGATTGTCTGTCAATCATTTTATACACTGTACAGGTTGTTGGTAACTTTACTGGACAGCTACATAGACAACAATCTAGCAAGTGAGCCTGTTGATCTTGTTAAAAAGAGCAGCTAAATTTCACTAAATTTGTCTCTTAAAAAAAATAGATAGAACACATCATATAGTGTTGTCGTACACTAGAGAGAGAGAGAGAGAGAGAGAGAGAGAGAGAGAGAACGGTTACAGTTTGAATGTCTTTGATCATGGTTTGCTCAATCAGATATCACCTGCAGCTAAACAACCGCAACAACAACAACAACAACAAATATAACACTGCTACTCAGTTTTATTGAAATCAGTTGTCATATTTTATATTTTTGTTCGTTTTGAAGGTGCTTCTTTTTGTACATTGGGGGAAAAAACAAACAAACCCATAAATGTTCAATAAAAGTGTTGCACTGTCAATTCTGTTAGTTCATTTCACACGGCAAGGTTGCTCTCTCTTTTTTTAAATTTTTTTATTACAACTATTCACTTGAAAGGAAGATAAATGTGGAAACTGTGTACCGAACAAATATGTAGCCACCTGCATATTAAATGCCAACTACATTTAGAAAGAGAATAGCACTAACATTTCCACTAAAAGTTACTAAATGCATTTCTAACTACATTCAGTATATTAACAAATTCTTGTTCACTAAAACAAGGTAATTCCAGATTTTGGTGAAGGAAGAGATTATGTTTCATAGCAGACCCAAAGGTGAAAGGAGAAATATTTAAAAGTAAATAATAATTCTACAGAATGAAAATTTAGTTAGGATTCATGATCCATTGAGGATGATGATGATGATGAGGAGGAGGAGGAGGAGGAGGATGGTTGTAGTGAGCATAATAACAGCTGCTGAAATAATAGAGAGAACAGCAACTTTGGTAAGAACATTAAAACTATGTCTAAAGAGTAGGCTTTATAAAAGCAATCAGGAAAACTAATATATTTTAATTGCGAAGTTTATAAATGCCAACATGGAAGAACACAGATGTTAAAGTGTGTGTGTGTGTGTGTGTGTGTGTGTGTGTGTGTGTGTGTGTGTGTGTGTGTGTGTTTTCTATTTGTAACCATAACTGGCATATATATATATATATATATATATATATATAAGCAGTTATGGTTGCAAATAGAAAAGAGAAAACAACTGGTGAAAACTACCACCATATTTTTCTATAACAACAATCCAACTAGATATCTAATTAGCCCATAAACTAATACTAAACTTTATCATTCATTTTTTCACTTGGTGGCTATGTTTAAATTTTTGAAGTCCAAAATAAAAAAGAAAGAGAGCAAAAAAAAAAAAAAAAATCACCAGTCCACAGCTCTGACAATTCACATTTGAAGTAACAGTACTAGCATTACCAGCAGTACTAACATATTAACAGCACAACAAATTCAGACATGAAAATATGCAACATGTTATTGAAGAAGAAATAAAAAAATGTAAAGCAGAAACGCATTTCTTAGTTATGTATCAGTATATACAATATTAGATGTGTATGTGAACTTATTTAGTGTTGCAGTGAAGGTTGCATTAAAACTAAAGTTTTTTTCTCAACAAGGCTAATTACATGCACATGCACACACACACACACACACACACACACACACAGAGTAGACTACATCAGTTGCTGTATCTTTAATCTTTTGTTTCAGTTATTAGACTGTGGCCCTGTTGGGGCACCACCTTGAATAACTTTTAGCTGAATAAATTGACCCCAGTACTCCCCCCCCCACCCTTAAGCTTAGTCTCTTGATCCCTTTTGCTATACTGCTCATAAACACACCAATGCCAGTTGTCAAGTGGTAGTGGGGAACAAACACAAGCACAAAGACAAACACATACATATGTATGACAGGCTTCTTTCAGTTTCTGTCTACCAAACCCACTCACAAGGCTTTGGTTGGCCCAAGACTCTAGTAGAAAACACAAAGTGCTATACAACGGGACTGAACCTGGAACTATGTAGTTAGGAAGCAAGCTTTTTACCATACAACCATGCCTGGGTGAAAATCTACAATTGATATCGAGCACTTCTTTTTTTAATCAGTGTATCATCATGTGCCGCCATACAGTAGAAGACTAAAAATTCTGAGGGTGGAGTGTTAAGTCAAATTGACCCAAGTACATGACTGGTGCTTATTCATTTTTGGAAGGATAAAAGGCAAAGTTGACCATGACCAAATTTGAAAAACCCAACATATAAAGTTGTAACCACTTGAAAACGTTTTGTCTAATCTAATGATCCTGACACTTCGCTGTCCTACATGCTACGTATTATAATTATCGACAGCAATGAAGATCCATATGCAACTATGCATACAAGGAGAACAATCAAAACATCAAATCTTCTATATACAAAGGAATATAACCATCAAAATACAATACTTTATATATCATACATGAATGTCTAGATGGAAACATATCAGTTTTATCTCCAAGCATTGTCATTCTTGACTTTTGTAGTTAAGTAACAGAAAGAATATCACTTTTGGAAATTTATATGTGAATATACAAGAAATGCAAGCTAAAATGATGTCAATTTCTTCCAATATTAATTCAGAAAACTTATGTCAGATGATGCTGTAACATGAATGAAACAACCAAAATATATATAAATACGATCCTTTTTGTGGAGAATTAATGAAATATACATAAATAAGAAACAACACATCCTCTCTGGTAATAGTTTTATCATTCTTTCAGTTAGTAACTGATAAAAAAAGTTGGCCAGGGAGGGGGGGGGGGGAGAGACAACCCATTTTTACTTGACACACCTTTTTACATTACTACAACTAAACTAATGAAATTTAATCTAAGCTGTAACTCTAGAAGCAAGAGAGGCACTTGACAGAAGATAAAATGCCAGTTCATTTTGAGATTTACAAGTCACACATAAATGTGTAAGGATATGCGTGTTATATAGATATTTATTCATATCCCTAGGTGATAAGCATAAATTAATGCCAGATGACATAAAATTAGTACATAATTATAAGCAAAGAATTCTATGACAGTTACTCGAACCAAGTTCTATTTCCCAGTTTTGAAATAATTTTATCATAATCTTATTTAAAGTGATAAAAGCTATATTATTCATAAGTTTTATTTCAATTAAATATTTTGCCATTTCTTGTCCTGCTTTTATTATGATAGTTCTAAGATTAATTAATGTACACAGTAATTAAACAGAAATTAGAAAGCTGATGAAATCGTATGATGAAAAGATTTCTTAATTATGCATGGAAGCATTTAGTTATAGGGAAGAGAAATAAAGAATTATATTCTTGCTTCCCAAAGGAACTGGCAATGAATAATGAATTCCTTATTATTGCCACAAGAGGGATGGAAAAGAGTTGATCTCCTTATGACTGAATTTTAAGTAACCTTCGAGCTACAGAAGTAAAAATGAATCTGAATTGATGGTTTTCAAATTCCACCTGCAAGGAAAATAATTTTATTCTAAAACACCACCATTAGTTTTTATAGTTAATAATGTACATTAAAACTTCAAGCA
Source organism: Octopus bimaculoides (assembly GCF_046866305.1). NCBI lineage: Eukaryota > Metazoa > Mollusca > Cephalopoda > Octopoda > Octopodidae > Octopus > Octopus bimaculoides. The sequence goes on from NC_142942.1 coordinate 33,851,823, forward strand.
AGACCCAGGGATGAAATCTAAATAAAATTTCAGAGATGTGTTAATTTAAGAGAGAATAACTGGAGTTCTGAGAACGAAATACTTTTGTTAACTGATAAATAACCTGTAATTTCCCCTTGGGATTCCAAGGTAGAACTGGTCATACATACCAGCTAATCACTTTAAAAGATGTCATTTAACTCTTTTGCATTCAGATTACTCTATCAAATGTAATGCTTATTTATTCACATTGCTTTGAATTTATCATACATTATTTTGTAGCTTTGAGATTTCAATGATGTGATTGCTTATTTTTAGAATGATATTGCAGGAGAGGCTAGATCTGGTCAATTTGAACATAAAATGGGTAGAATATTGGGCTGGGTACGCCCAGTTTCAATGTTAAAGAGTTAAGAGAGGCATGTAAGTTAGAAATAATTATCTTTTCAACAACCAACAAATTTCCTTATGTATTCATGTAACAGCAAGAAAAAATGTCCAATGATGATATTTTTATATTTAGTATTCCTTTATCAAGCTCCTGGAATGATTGTAATAGAATCCTAAATTAACACTAAAGTGACACAAATTGCATTGCACAATTTCATATAAACAAAAATGTTGTTGGGAAAGATATGAGGATTGGATGTGTTTATAACAAAAGAAATTTGATAAAGCTTTGTGTATTTATAGGGGTTGATAGTCAAAGAGAAGGTGGGAAATATTTTTTATAGTAACCAATCATTGGCTAAATGAAGAAAATTGGTTTCTATATGAAAAAAAAAAAAAATACTCAGTTAAAAGACACTAGTACATCTCATAACTGACAAAATTTATGAGTGAAAAGCACAATAGGCAATCCTGAAGTGATTAGTTATTGAACACTAAAATTAGTAGTCGTTTTCAAATAAAAATTATCTATGTACTTTGTGTCACACTTTAAACTATGGAATACAACTGAAGACATAAAATTTACATTATTTGTAACACACACACACAACTGACTAATAAACTAAGGATCAAAACTGAAAAATTATTAGATACATTTCTATTTTTCATAAGACTTATAGATATTTTAAGTACGGTACACATATACGTGTGTGTGTGTGTGTGTGTGTGTGTGTGTGTGAGGGCACATGGCTTAGCGATTATAGTGCACTTATGATCATTAGATTGTGATTTCAATTCCTAGACTGGGTTGTTTGTTGTGTTCTTGAGCAAAACACTTCATCTTACGTTGTTTTGTGATCACTTTGACACCTGACGTGTGGTACACAGTGCTCCTGTTCAGACAACGTTTGATTTGATGGAGAGAGTGAGCTGACGTGCAGCAAGAACATATGATCACTATAAACAAATTATTTGTGCAGGTCGATTGGCAAAAGCTGAATGCCCATATGTCAGCTTTGACAAGAGAGTTCTTTATATATATATATATATATATATATATATATATATAAATTAAGGAATGGAGTGAACGCATGTTATAACTGCATACTTTATTCCGGCATATGTTTCGAAGAGTTACAATTTATGCGATCCATAGGAATCGTCGATGTTAAAAATGTAAACTTCTCAGCGAAATGTATGGGAACCATCTTAAACGTAAGACATTGTGACCGAGTATGAGAACTATAGTTGGATAAGGGTATAACGTAATTCATTTGAAAAAACCGTTAGAGATGTGGACGCTACCAGATAGTACATTGGACATGAAAGGGGGAAAAAAAAAAGGAAAAAAGGGAGAGAGAGAGAGAGAGAGAGAGAGAGAGAAGGAAAATTCAGAGTGTAGATTTGGGAGTAGATGGGATGATATAAATCCAATAGAAAAATTTTTTTGGAGAGGAATGTTATGTAATAAAAAGGCATTGTAAATGGGGTTAATACTGTGTTTCTATGAAAATATTGAGATGAATGTATATAAACAATTATACTTATGTGTATGCGCATATATATATACAAACAGACCCACATTTACTCCAATAAGTTCATATATGCATATTTATATACACACCCACGTCAAAACTCACACTCACATATACATACGAACACACACACATACACATATATATACATATATATATATATCTATATATCAATACATACACATACTCATATACATATGTATATATATATATATACACATATATATGCTTCTACGCCTATAAACATACATATACACACACATATATATATACATACATATATACAAATACATATATATATATATATATATTTACACACACATATACACATATATATACATAAATACACACACATACATATACATGCATACATACATATACATACACGCATACATACATATACATACACACATACATACATATACATACACACATACATACATATACATACACACATACATACATATACATA
>NC_142942.1:33856698-33909198 GCF_046866305.1 Octopus bimaculoides
CAATAGAGTTCTATACTGTGTTTGCTAACTAAATTTCACTCAAATGCTATAGAAGAGAACACTTTACCAACTTAGTTACTACAGAATGGGATTAAATCCAGAACCACATGGTTGCAAAGCAAACTTTTTAATCATATTGATATAATTGCACTTGCATTACTGACATGTTTTCCAAAATCCACAGCTCAGTGGAGCAGCAATGTATGTTGTTCATGAGAACTAGCCATATGAACATTCCTTTCTTTTGAAAATAAAAATGTAATACAGTGTATTAAAATTTGTTAAACCTTTACCAACTTAGTTACACAATAGTAGAATAATACTATGGATAGATTACATCTTCAATTTTGTTCTGTAGTTAAGATTGTTTACTTCCTGATAGAGATAATCATTTTATCCCAATATGAATCAGAATTCACTTCTTTCTTTCCTTCTTTTTTTTTTTGTTTATTCAATGTGAAGTTTTAAAAATTTCTCATCATTGGTAATCATGTATAGCAATGTTTCATCCTTTTTAGAAATTGTCTGCATGGTATAACCTGTGACTTATATTTCATAGTTTTCTATAAACTTCCAGCCAACTTAGTTTCAAAATAATCATAGAATAACCATGGATACTACTAGTTAGAAATTACTTAGTCATTAAAAAAAATTGTTATACAACTTTTTTGCCATTCTCTCTCAATATGTTTAAGGTCACTAGTTTTCCAATAATGCTTAGAGATTAGAAATCCTATTAATAGAACAGTAGTTAGGAAAAAAATCATATATGAAAGAAAAGAATAGTAGTATTCATTTGAAGTCAACAAAGTGGGTTGTACAAAAGGTTGTAGCTGCTGCAAATTGTAATGTTCTGGACTAATGTAAGTATAAATACCTAAAAGCTGTACCTGCAGTGAAAGCACTCAGCCTTGGATTGATTGATAGGTCAAAGGAAGTGGGTCTATTACAATAACAATATTAAAGCAGGATACAGACTTTGGTCAGAATCAGTAGGCCATACATACATATGTACAAACACATGTGTGTATCATCATCAGCAGTACTTAATGTCATTTTCAATGCTGGCATGAGTTGGATAGTTTGACAGGAGCAGGCAAACCAGAAGGCTGGATGCCTTTCCTAATGCCACTTTACAGAATGTGCTGGGTGCTTCTTATGTGGTACCAGCACAGATACTTCTTATGTGATCCAGCACAAATACTTCTTATGTGATCCAGCACAAATACTTCTTACGCGAGACCAGCACGAGTGCTTCTTATGTGGCACCAGCACCATGGTTGCCAAGTAGCTTACATGACAAAAGACCTCTCAGCTGAGAGAAGGAGTGGAATCAAAGAAAGTGGCTGTGTGCCAGGTGAGAGATTAGAGTACAATAGAGGGACAGAGTTGTCTTACTATAGAGGAGATACTTGGCTACTCCAATAGGACAAGGAAGGAAAGGAAGGGGGGAGTTAGAGTAAAAGATAAAGGCAATCAGAGAGAGAAACAGATGGTGTTAGAGATGGAGATGTATTGGGGTCTACCTGCAGGGATCAGTGGAGTGAGGTATAAGTAGTACAGAGGGAATAGAGGGGCATGTTCTATAAGAGTGTGAGGAGAGATGTTTAGAGATGAGGAAGACACAATTATAGCAAATGATAGCGAGAGAAATTGGAGAGGCTGGGAGTTGGGTATATATACATCATAAGAATTTAGAAACTTTGAGTGAACATCAAATATAGTGGAACTGAACCTGAGACCACATGGTTGGCAAGCAAGCTTCTAAACAAGTCATTCCTACACCTACACACACATCAGACTTTGGTACAGTTTTTGTCTGCCACTTACCCGATGCATCACAAGGTAAAATGGGTAGAAGGGAACTCAAAACTGCATGGTTAAGTAGTGAACTTCTTTACCACACAGACATGCCTGCAGCTATATATATTATTAATATATATGCTGCAGCTATATATATTATCTCTCTCTCTCTCTCTCTCTCTCTCCATATATATATATATATATATATATTAAATATCATCTGGGTAATAACCTTATAATATGCCTTTTCAAAGCTCCTTTACAGTTATCAGCTACCATATGCCATCATACAGCAGGATTCCTCTTGCTTCATAGCACTGGGTTGGACCTATGGTTTTCACTCCCACACATCTGGTGTGAGTACACAGCTATTGCAGGATCATATTTATACAATAATATGTATAAATGGAAAATTCAGCAACTAATAGCTGTTACTAACGCACAGAAACAATTATTGTGATTTGAATTAAAGGCTGTTCATTCCATCTTCTTGTACTAGAAATTTTATATAATTGGCAAAAATATGACCGTCCGCAAATATAACAATATCTGATTCAACACACAATTTCACATCAGGAATCTTAAAAAACAAATACATAAATGTGTATACACACACACACACAGTGTATAGATAACAAAGTTATGTGGATGCATGTGTATGTGTGTACATATAATACCAGCAGTAAGTAGCTAGTGTTGCATGGATAACTGAGACTTAACAGCATTGAACTGCACAACAGACATAGCAGCAATTAAGTGCATATATTTATACACAGTCTTCATTTGAATTGAGAACACCAAGAAAGTGAACCACTTGTTTTACATCCTCCCCTTTCTACCTTTCTCTTATATACAAGTCTGTGTAAATAAATGTGTTTAAATCCGATTTCTCTGATCTTAACTATTTGTTAACAACTACTCATTAAACACATGTCTATCTCTCTCTCCTTTTTCTTGCTTTCCCTGTCTAATTACGATTGCCAGTATGTCTCCCCTTTTCTCTTGTCCTCACTACCTGTTTTTTTCCTCTTTCTAACTCAAACACACACATGCTTACACTTACATGTAACTTTGCTTTATTAATTAGTAATAAAGAGATGGAATGTGGTAAATGTACACACACACATGCACACGCAAAATCATATGGACAGATAGAGGAAAATAGAGTGGCTGTAAGCTTCTGGTAGGATACAAACACAGATGTTCCCACAAATTTATATAATGATTCTAATCTAAGGTATAACTGCACAAGATCTTTATATGCACAATATTCTCTGCAAAAGATCCATTTCCATTGTTTTTGACATAATGCTAAATCCCCTTAAATTTTGAACTTTGGACATAGCTTAAAATTAGAATTTGGCCATGGGAAAGCAAAGAAAGAAATTAATTCATTTGTGTAGTTGTCTGGATTTAACTTTTAATTAAAAATGAAAAATACATAGCAGTTTTAATTGCTGTATTTATTTCAGAACATTCCAGAGGAGAATTGGGTTGTTTTTTTTTTCAAACTTTGGTTTCTTTGGGTTGTTTATGCATTTTCTTTTACATCTCCACACATCCACACATATGTAGTGAGATATATGGCCTTCACAGACATAAACAGAGTGTGTAAGGTATTTGAGGACATACCTTTTTTGGGTCATTGCTGCATTTTTTGCTAACTCTGTATTATCTTTGTTTCATAAAATAATAATGGCAGTAGCTTAGCTAACTCAAGAAATGAAGAGGCATGCTGTTATTGTGGTTATAAAGGATGAGCATAGCAATTTAGAAATATCTCGATTTTTAAAAGTTGCCAGATCTTTCGTCTACAAAGTTTGTAAGGAGCTAGAGACTGAAGATGGTAACAATATCACCAGTATCAAAGCATAAAAAGCATTTTAAATGCTCTGAAATCATCAGAACACCTGAATTTATCCAGCAAGTTCAATAGACCATTGATTACAATCCCAGAAAGTCCATGACGTCAATTGCAAAAGATCTTCATGTATCAGAAAGAACAGTAAGAAATGTCGTCCACGAGGACATCAGATATAAGTCTTATATGATGAGGAAAGTCAATTTGTCATGATGAAAGGCATTCCAACTATACCCACACTGTTTGTTATATATATATATATATATATATATATATATATATATATATATATATATATATATATATATATAACATGCAAAAATGCAAGCAAGAGAAATAATATTCTTAAGATTATAAACATGGAAAATTACAGGACAAGTCATTACGCTTGGAAAAGTTCAGGACAACTTATTACATCTGGTAAAGTATAGAACAAGAACATTTTTACTTGTAGTACATAATTAGTTAATAAAATAAGTAGAATAATACAAAAATTAATTATATATTACAGTAAAATATACCTATAACAACAAATTGATAGTAAAATTTGCTGGAGTTTTTGCCAAGTCTTCACATTTTTAGTCTTGACCCAATGCCTATTTTTGATATAATGAATTTGCCTATCATATATACTATTCTACTTTGCATAAAACTTTAGCTATGTTGGTACATCTGGCTCTCATTTTTTAAGTATTCTAGTGTGTCAACATTTTAATTATAATGTTACTTTGTAAATTAAAATCAAACAATTTTTAATATTCAAATTTTATCCTTAGCTGCAAAATTTTCTTGTTCTATATTTTACCAGATGTAATAATTTGTTCTGAACTTTTCCAAGCGTAATAATTTGTCCTGTAATTTTCCAGGTTTATAATCTTAAGAATATTATTTCTCTTGCTCGCACTTTTCCATGTAATCCATGTTTTTTTCCAGGTTATACTATTATGTTAATTAATAATGAGTCAAATGTGTCAGTTAGCGGTGTCATTGATAATTTTTTCCTTATCTCAATGACGCCAGTGACATATATTAAAAGTCCCTTTATAGAACTATATTCATAAAAAAGTATAGAACTACATTATCACTCTCAAATTTGAGAAACAAGCAATCATAACTTTTTCTTATAAAACTTCATTGCATGAGATCGATACCATGAAATTCCTCAAATTGAGCTCTATCATTTAAACTGAATTAAAATGTAGTTTGTTTTTAAAATGGAAAAAAGTTAATTATACTTAAATCCAATTTTTTGCTTTATATATTTGTTCATGATATTTTACCTCACAACTTTTGTGATACAAATTTTTGTTGCATGGGACCGAAACTATGAAATTCTTCACACTTTCTTCTTTCATTGAAGCTAAGATAAATATATTTTGCTTTGGAAATAAAAAAGTTATTTAGATCTAAACTTGATTGGTGGCGTTACTTACTCTCCTATAATGTTGCTATAAATTTTGAAGTAAACTTTTTTCTACTGGATTGAATCTCAATTTTTTTAATGCCAAAATGTAGCTAGGGACTGTTAACAGTTTTCAATTTGGTTAAGAACTGAATTAGTGACAAGCTTCTGAAAGAAGCTATGTGTGAGTAAATTGCAACCTTAAGAATATCATTCAACTACTACTGTAGTTGAATGATATATCATCATCATAATCATTTAAAATCCATTTTCTATGCTGGCATGGTTGGACAGTTTGACAAGAACTGGTAAGGCCAGGGGCTGCACCAAGCCCCATTGTTTTGGCATGGTTTTTACAGCTGGATGCCCTTCCTAATGCCAACCACTTTACAGAGTCTTTCTGGGTGCTTTTTATGTGGCAAAAGCACCAATGTTTTTAATGTGACACAAGAGTATGACTGTACATGAATGTTGACATATCACAGCTTTGCTTGAGTGAAATTGTGAATTACAGTCACTGTACTTTTGAAGGACTTCAAAAATGAAAAAAAAATCCTTTACTTGAAAAGTGGGTAAGGAAGAGCATTGATATCATCATTTAATGTCCAATTTTCTCATCTAAACCCATGCTAGCATGAAAAGAATTAACCCTCTTACAGTGGAAATCAGATATATCCACTCAAAATTTCATTGCCCTTAACTGCAAAAAGCTATTTTACTAACCAATCTCTTGTTTAAGAATGTCATGTTCGAAACTACACACACACGCACACACACTTAAGACTGCAATGTCAAATGTGTTATCCCATTTTTTTAAGTGAGAAGAGTGTTTTCAGGGAGATTTTGACAACAATTTGTAACAGGTCAAGTATCAACATAGGGGTTCCTTCATTGATACATAAATAGTTATTTTGTTGTATGTTTTTAAATTTACCATGGATTGGTAAACAGAGCAATTCTCTTGTATAATGGCTTCTGGTTTAATATGGGTTGGATGCAGCTGAAAGAGCATAGTGTTAAAGCAATGAATGTAAACAAAAAAGGGAAAAAAATGCACACTGAACACTAGCTCTACACCACCACCACTAACACCATAACCAGCAGTCAGTTGCCATATACACATTTGTGTATAGGTATATACATATGTGTGTGTGTGTGTGCGCGCACATGACACATAGCATACACTGACATAAGCACACAATATACAGGTAGAGGAAAGTAATATGACTGTGTTTGTGTGTGGGAGTTTTTTTTAATTCAGTTTGTTCAGTTTTAGAGTTACTTTGTCTACAATCCCTAACAGGGATTAACAGGAAATCCTATTTACAGAGGAGTATTGTAGTTAAATGATTATTTTAAATTACCTGAAATATATATCTTCAGACATTATACAGATTTTTCTGTAATAATGAAAGAAAAAAAAAATCAGAATTATGGGGATTGGTCAATATTTATTCATCATTGTCATCATTTAACGTCCGCTTTCCATGCTGGTATGGGTTGGACAATTTGATTGAGGACTGGCGAACCAGATGGCTGCACCAGGCTCCAATCTGATCTGGCAGAGTTTCTACAGCTGGATGCCCTTCCTAACGCCAAGCACTCCAAGAGTGTAGTGGGTACTTTTACATGCCACCGGCACGAGGGCCAGTCAGGCGGTACTGGCAATCGCCATGCTCAAATGGTGTTTTTTATATGCCACCTGCACAGGAGCCAGTCCAGCGCCATTGGCAACGACCTCACTTGAAAGTTTTTTCACGTGCCACCGGCACAAGTGCCAGTAAGGCGACGCTGGTGACGATCATGGCCTGAGGTCAATCCTGGCTTTGATAAATGCATTCCACCCATTACTATCTATCTTTTATAGGGTGTCTACAACTACATTATCTAAGGTGTCTCCAATCAGTTATTTAAAGTTGGTTGAATGATCACCCAGAGGCTCTCTCACTGGTTTACAAGGTTATTTATTTGTTATTGAGGAACCTATGCATTGCCAAGTACTTACTGCTAACAGGAAATAATACAACACAGCAAATTTTTAAAATGTTAATCTACATTAACAGTTTTACATTTGTAGAACATAAGTTTCAATGCTATAACTAAATATCAATTCCTGTTTTCTTGAACTTTAGTTACTGCCAAAGATTAACTCCAGGCCCAGAGTAACCACCAAGTGAAGCAGGAAAATCAACAATAAGTCTGTTCCATCCATCATAAAGATCTAGCTTTAGTCTTATTACCTACAAGGTAATTCTCACCAGTGCTGGTACTACAAAGGCACACTTAGTACACTCTTAAGGAGGGACAGTGTATGGTTTGAGAAAATTCTCTAATCTTATCAATGGCAGGACAATCTCTATAGTCCTGGTACCACAAAAATAATGAATCCAATTCACTCTGTAAAGTGGGTGGTATTAGAAAGCATCTACTAACAGAAGCATGCCAAAAACTGAGGCCCTGGAGCATGACATGAATCTCCAACCAATTGGATCTTGTGGAACTACCCAAATCATGCCAGCAAGGAAAAATGCATGTAAAATGATTGAATGATTGATTTATGGCTGGATGGATGTGTGTGTGTGTGTGTGTGTGTGTGTGTGTGTGTGTGTGTGTGTGTGTGTGTGTGTGTGTGTGTGTGTGTGTGTGTGTGTGTGTGTGTGGTGACTCTTAGAGCTTCTAATAACATGTAAACCTGTACATCTTGTCACATGGTCAGGCCATCAAAGACAAAACAAAAAACCCTACCAAGCCTGCTTCATAAGGAGGATAGTTTTTGTTGGACACCTTGAAAGGTCAACAGCTGTCCAACAGCCATGAATGAGAGACTACGTAGTTTTTTAGTTCAATCCCACTACACAGAACCTTGGACAAGTTTTTCTACTATAGCCCTGGGCTGACCAAAGCTCTGTGAATGGATTTGGTAGAAAGGTGTGTGTGTGTGTGCATGTAGGCATGTACATATGTCTGTCTATATGTGTGTGTACCTTTCCCTACCAAGTAACAGGGACAGAAATAGGTATCTTGCTGTGGAGGAGATACATAGGTACCCCAGTAGGAAAGAGAGAAAGTGTAGTAGAGATGAGGTATCAGGGTATGCCCCACAAGATACAAGGTGGATAGAGAGCGAAAATGTACTATTTAAACAGTTGATTAATTCAGTTCCAAAAGGCTTGCATAAAGGAACAATTCTGAGTGAATGGAAAATTTCATTCATAGACAAATCATTATTGGTAGTAATAAAAGAAAAGGTATTTTTATTTTTAGAATTGATTAGAACTGATATTATTACTAATCATAAATGCTAATATTTGCGCTGATTATTAATGTTACAAAGACAGGCAAAGCTAGTATGTTCTTGTCAGAGCCAATATTTAGGCAAAGACAGTTCTATATTAACACTTCAGCATTTAAACCAATCATATCCAGCCTAAATATTCTACCTGTTTTATGTTCAAACCACCCAGATCTCGTCTCTCATACCTACCCTATGTCATTTTAAAAATAAACAACCACACCAACAAAAACACAAAGCTACATGATGATACATGATTAATTCAAAACAATGTGAATAAATAAACATTACATTAGACAGTTTAATCTGATAGTAAAGAGTTAAACAGACAGATACTCATCACAATATACATACAACTGGTAAATTAACTAAAAATCATTCTGGTAATTTTTAACTGAAAGAAAAGAAATTTACAACAAACTCATTGTGCATGCAAACAATTATTACCAATATTTTCCATTTATTTCTTTTTGAGGACATTCACTTCAGTGAAATGTTTATATGTACATACATACATATATAGATATATTAACATATATTGATATATATTGGTTCGTGTTGGTACCACATAAAAAGCATCCAGTCCAGATTGTGAAGTGGTTGGCATTTGGAAGGGTATTAAGCTGTAAAACCTTGCCATAGCTGGTGCCATGTAAAAAGCACTCAGTCCACAGTGCAGGGCAGTTGGTGTTAGGAAGGGCATCCAGCCATGAAAACTATGCCAAAACAGACACAAAAGTCTGGTTCAAATTTTGGCACAGTATTTCAGGGGAGCAGCAAAGTACTCAACTGGTACTGATTTTATCAACTCCAAAAGGATTAAAGACAAAGTCAACCCTGATGGCATTTGAACCCAGGATGTAAAGACAGATGAAATGCTGCAAGCATTTTGCTCAACATGCTAATGATTCTGCCAGCCTTAACATATATTGGTATGTATATTAACACCTAAATACACACAAAGAATAAGTGACTGATTGCAATGAATTTATAAAGTAAAACTAATAAACTATCTATCTTACCTTAGATTTAGCATTCACAACTGGCTGCACTAGTTGAGAGGGCTTTAATTTTCCTTTAGCAATAAGCATAGCATTAACTTTGGCTGCAGCCTCAGCAGCAGCTTCGAGACTGCTTTTGGACTGCGCAATCTGGCTCCTGAAAAATAAAATAAGAGAAAAAACTAGAACACTTCTATCAAGAGCATAAACAAATTCAAATATATATCATTGTCATTTAATGTCCACTTTTCCAATGATTGCATGGGGTTGGATGGAGTTTGTTGGAGCAGATTTTTCAACAGTTGGATGCCCTTTTTGTTGACAACTTTCACCTGCCTCCAAGTAAGGTAATATTCTCCATGGCCTCATGTTTTCATGGACGATTGTAAATGAAAGGTAGTTTCTATGACAATGACATTTGCTTGAAGTCAAAGCATGGAGACAGTGACACACACGCACACATACAATGAGCTTCTTTCAGTTTCGGTTGACCAAATTCACTCACAAAGATTTGGTCAGTTTGATAGAAGACACTTGCCCAAAGTACCATACAGTTGGAGTGAACCTGAGACTGTGTCATTGGAAAGCAAACATCTTACCAAGCAGCCATGCCTCTCTCTCTCTCTCTCTCTGTATATATGTATATACATTCACATACACACAGAGCAAATATATATTTACATAGGCATGATATAAGTGCAGGCTTGTTTCTACTCTATGAACACTGTTGGCTGATGTCTTCTACAATAGCGACAAATTGACCAATATCTTGTGAATGAAATATAGAAGACAGAAACTGGAAAAAGCCTAGTGTGTGTGTGTTCCCCTGTTCTGACTTGAGTATGCTATAAACAAAAGTCCCTGTTATACAGTGTTATTTGTTTGCACTCCTTTACAAAAGCATGTTTGGTCAGTGAGGTATGAGTTGTTCTCAAGGACTAAGAGATACATTAACATTTTTTGGAAACAGGTGAGACTGAGAAGAAGAGCATCTGGACATAGGAAAACATCTGTCACCCCAGAACTTCATCTGACCAATGCAAACAGGAAAATAGGAAATCATCATCATCATCATCATCATTTAATGTCTGTTTTCTCTGCTGGCAAACAGAAGAGCTGCACCAGGTTCCAGTCTGATTTGGCTTGGTTTCTACAGCTGGATGCCCTTCCTAACATCAACCACTTTACAGTATGTGCTGGGTGCCCTTAACATAGAACCAGCATGGGTATTATTATGTGGTGCCAGCACAGGTGCTTTTTACACAGTGCCCACACATGGCTCTTGCAAAATGGATGCTAAAATGATGATGCATGTATGTCCGTTTCATTTGGTCTTGACAGAGTGCAATAGCTATAAACAAGTGTCACCATCACAGAAGCAGTATCCATCTCCAATCTTTCACAAAAATATGCCCAGTCACAAGGAAATATCACCTTGCTTGGAAAAAGATGAGTGCTTGTAGCAGTAAGGGTACAAACTTAATCCTTTAGCATTCTGCTCACTCTGTCAAATGTAATGCTTATTTATTCATATTGTTTTGAATTCAACATGCATTAGCTTGTAGCTTTGAGATTTTGATGATGTGATAGCATATTTTTAGAATGATATTGTAGGGTAGGTGTAAGAGGCCAGATCTTGATAGTTTGAACATAAAACAGGTAGAATATTTGGGCTGGATATGGCCAGTTTAAATGCTAACAAATTGATGAATTCCATCCGATCTATACAAGCACGGAAAAGTGGAGATTAAAACAATGATAGTATGTTTTGCATATAGATGTGTACATGTTGCATATGTATAGTTTTATTCATTTACTTGTTTCAATCATTTGACTGCATCCATGCTGGAGCATCACCTTTAGTCAAACAAATTGACCTCAGAACTTATTCTTTGTAAGCCTAGAACTTATTCTATTGGCCTCTTTTGCCAAACCGCTAAGTTATGAGGACATAAACACGGACACACAAACACATACATACATACATGCATATATATATATATGATTGGCTTCTTCCAGTTTCCATCTACCAAATCCATTCACAACACTTTGGTCGGCCCAAGGCTATAGTTGAAGACATTTGCCCAAAGTGCCACACAGTGGAACTGAACCTGGAACCATGTGGTTGGGAAGCAAGCTTCTTACCATACAGCCACTCCTGTGCCTATATATAATGTGTTATATGCATCATCATCACCATACACACACACACACATACATACACATGCATGTATAGCTCTATGTATTCACACATATGTATACATACATATATACAAATGCATTTAAAAGTCATATTCACACACACATAATCATCAGCATCATCATTTAATGTCTGTTGTCCATATTGACATGAGCTGGACAGTTAGACCAGGGTTGGTAAGCTGAGGGGCTACACCAGACTCCAGTCTGATTTAGCATGGTTTCTACGACCAGACACCCTTCCTAACACCAACCATTCTGAGAGTTTAATGGGTGCATGACACCAGTATCTGCCACAACTATTTTGCTTGGTTTGATGGGTCTTCTACTCAAGCATGACATATTGCCAAAGGCCTCAGTTATGTGTCATTGCCTGCCAGACTTCAATATTCCATTGTATTAAACTTTGAAAATTCACATCTACAATGCTTTCCTAGATGTGCAGGCATGATTTTGCAGGAAAAAGAGTTTACTTCCCAATCATGTAGTTTGGATTCAGCCCATGCTCTGTGTGTGTGTGTGTGTGTGTGTGTGTGTGCGTGTGTGCGTGTGTGTGTGTGTGTGTGTGTGTGTCTGAGAGAGAGAGAGAGAGAGAGATAGTGACTCTCAATTGTAACTGTCAGATGATTGATGCCAACATTTCCAATGTTGTGTAAAAACATGTCTGGCCAAAACGAATATTGCTTTGCTTGGAGACAGGTGAGGGTTGGCAACTGGAAGGACATCCTGTTATGTCTGACCTTTGCAAGCATAGAAAAAGGAATGAGAAAACAATGATGATAGCATAGTATGTTACTTCTAGCATGGAATAGGCTACAATAAATGAAGATAGCAAACATGTTTGAAAGAATAACAGAAGACAAACAATAACAACTTTAACCCTTTAGCATTCAGATTATATTGTCAAATGTAAAGCTTATTCATATTGTTTTGAATTCATCATGCATTATCTTGTAGCTTCAAGATTTCAATGACATGACTGTTTACTTTTAGAATGACATTGTAAGATAGGTGTGTGTGAGAGGTCAGAGCTGGCCAGTTTAAACAAAAAAACATGTAGACTATTTAGGATACAGCTGTTTAAATGCCAAAAAGTTAATTTTCATAACTGTTCTTCCAATTCCATGTAGTTTGCTTAAGAGATAATATTTTACAATCAAGGGAACACACTGTATAGTGAGATGAGATCACCAATATAAAATATATCTAGTGCTACTGTGAACTGATGCGAATTGCTGCTGTGAATAAGGTGAAATAAAAATGTTGTAGGATATATGAAAGAAAAACAAAACAAAAGGATTAAAATAAAATAAGCTAACATCAAAAGTTTACAGTGTTAGCTGTAACCAAGGAAGATGTACAATTAAATAATTAAAACAACAATAAGAAAAAAGTATTGGTTAGACATTTTTTAATCGATCATTTTGACCCAGGTCATTGTTACTACACTGCAGGTTTGGTAAACAATCGATTAATAATGGTACTGAAATTTGAGTAGCAACAGAATAAAATGTAGACTATTTTTCAGGAAGAAACAACTGGATACGTGAGGTAGTGCATGAATGAGAAAAAAATGTTAGAGAGGCAATTATTGTAATGCTTTTGACATGTGATATAGTGGATCATTATAAAGTACCGCAAGTTTATCTTTAATAGTAGTACCTGAGGCCAAGGTTGACCAAAGAAAGAATAAGAACTCACAATATAACTCAAAAGATTAATATTGATACAAATACAGCACATACTGTAAAGATGTGATACGGTAGACCCTTCTGACATAAAACCAATATAACGATGAAATAGTTGTCATGTAAACAATATATTCTGAAGCATCCTTTACTAAATATTAAAGCAAACATAAACCTCATTAATTTGTTTAGATTGCTACTCATCTGTTTATTGATCGAATCAAGTCATTGAAACATCACAGTGCTGTATAAAGAAATCAAAAACTACAAACCACCAGAGTCTATAGCCTAGATCTTTAGTGAAATGGAAATCAACTCATTTCTGTTTTCACTTTGATATAGAATTTTAGCTAAATGCAGACATATTTTTAAAATAACTTTCAATGTAATTCTAAAACATAACAAGTGAATAAAATCTAGTGATTTTAACCTAGCTAACGCCTAGTTTAGAGCAAAGAGATTAAAACAAATTCACAACTTATTTCTCATGTTTTAAAAATGATATCCTCTTATTTTGATTATTTCAGATACTCTTAAAGCCAAAAAATTCAAGAGCTTAATAAGCATTGATATATTTTGAAACACTATTTCACTTTTAATCAGGAAGACAGAGAAAAGAAAAATTGTTGCTTCTAAATTGTCATAAGATTTAACTCAAAATAGAAATCATAATAATTCTTACTTTATTAGTCAGTAGTAATTTATATGAAATAATTTACCCATAATTAATAAATGGCAAAAATGTGAAACTATTTTAATATAGGAGACCAGTTTGTACAGTTCCCTTCAACCATTAAAATATTACTCAGATGTATATTTCTAAAATAATCTATGCATTAATGATTCATTTCAAACTCAAGTGCAAAATGTCCAAGTAAAACATCTATAAATAAATTTTGAAAAAGTTAAAACTTCAAAACTATGTACTGGTAACAAAAACAAACTAAATCCACTTTTAAAACGTGACAACAAAATGAATAGACTTTCTTTGATAGTAAATAGAATGGGGGAAAACATTACAAAACAATTTTGATATATTTTATGTGACCTGTGAAACAGGCCAGTCAGATGTGAAGCCCGTGACATCAATGGTATTAAAGAACATAAATAATATTTATTGGGCAGCATTATCACCACCCTTCACAAACCATGTACAAGTTTCACCAAGATTTCAGTATTGATGATATATTGCAAAGAAACAAGATATACAAAGGTTTGCAAGGGAGGCTTACACTTTAGAATACATTGACGAGATCTTGTCTTTTGGTTAATTCTTAAAGTAACTCTGCATGAAGCTGGGGCATTCATGGTGCATTACATGCATGAAGTGAATACAAATTATCCTCTTAAATATGTAAAATAGAGAAATATTTGGAAGTGTGAGAAAATGTAACCATACTTTATGCAAAGTGAAGTTGAGTCAAAATAAATTTTTGCCACAAACACCGGAATATAATCAGTGTAAAATATATTTAATAGAATTGAGAATGACAGGCAGCTGAGAGTGGCAGTGTACTCACTAAAATAGAATGTCTGAAGAAATAGAAAACTTTAATGTTTAGTCAGTTGTAATAATATTAATGTATAGAGAATATATAGTCTCAGTGCAAGAAATATTTCAAGTGCTTATATATTTTCAGAAGCTATGGTGAACACTTCTCTACAATAAAAGAATTTGTTTTTCCTGCATACACCATTACAACTATCATCAGTATGAAACAATAGAATAACTGAACTGACAGTTCTAACTTATGAATTTTGCTAAGCTTGAAAATGTTTTATTGAAGCAGTGGTTTGCTAACAAGTTTATACTTCTGAAATACAATGGATTCTTCATATTCTAATAGAAAAACACTACTGATTCTACAAAGCCTAAGTGTAGCTAAAGAAGTGCTGGAAGAAAGTTAACAGAATTTATTTATCAGAAACATAATAAATATAATGCCAGTACTTAATTTAAACGACTGACACTTAAGTTCACTCCTTTAAGATATAAACTCAATATATAATGTAAACTCTGCAAGGCATAAATTAATTTAATGGCAGTTGTGTGTCACAATCAGCAGAGTGCTGGACAAATATATAAATGTAGATAGGTGTAAGCATACATAGTAGAACTAGATGCAGCACATGTGAACCATGATATAGTTTCAACTTAGTACTAAGAGTTCATGTATGTATGTGCTCATGTCTATGAGTTGATGCATGTTTGTGTGTTAAAAAATCTTGATTTTCATGTTATACACAACTGTGATCTTGAAACAACATTATCTTGATGTAATAATTAACTCTGAATGGTTGTGACTATATTTCCAGGTTTAATTCAACAGTGGCAGTCATGAGAATGTCATTATAACTACCATTTATAGACCACTTAAAAACCAATTTGTTGGTTTTTAATTGCATGTCATATTGTTACTGTAGTTTTCATTTGAGAGAGAATAACTGTGGCATTACTTCATTATATTTATTTTTTTCACTTGGTAACCAGAAGAGACATTTATTAACAATATTTTTTAGACATTTATTAACCATTTTTTAAAGTTCACAATAAAAATATGTTAGGATTCAAATCAATTTGTACAATTTCTTGTTATGCCTTTGTTGTCATAATAAATGGCCATGATGACAAACTATGCAACCCATCTAAAAATTCACACAGCAATCTTTCTTCCATGAAAACTCTTCAGATTAATCTAATAAAATAACCTGTTACCGAGAATCCATTGGACACAACAGAAATCAGTAGTTGATATCTTCAAGAATACAATTTATACTCAGTCCCACAGCTGTTCCAATACAACAGCCGGTGTGCATAAACAGTGACCCAATAATGAACAGTACCAAATTTGTTGTAAAACATTCCATGAAGTCTTGTTGTTGACATTTTAAAACACCTACTTTTATATTAACAAGGTCAGAAGTTAAGACAGACCCACCTATATCTATTTTAAGCTTACGTGTGTATTTATTGCTAAATTATATTTAATATGATAGCAATGTTAATACAAATAATAACTGTTCACATTGGTACAATGTCATAATGTTGTAGAAAAGGGTAGAGGAGTTAATTGAATTGCCATTTGCTTACTACTTATTTTATCAAGTCTGGGGATCTGTGGAGATGGAAAGCAATACCAACTGCAGCAGGGTTTGAATTCAGAACACAGACTAATAAAAAAAATTAGTCTGATGCAAGAAGCAGTCATTATTATCGTTGCTTCCCTAACTTCATAATCATTAATTTCTACCATATGCACAACACCTCACACTTAAATGATCAGCATAGTCAATTAGATCAACCTTTGCGACTCCAGAAAAATGAAAGGCAAAGTCAACAACCTTAGTGGAATCAAGATTCAGAATGTTTTGATACGTAACTAATAGCATTTTGTTGACCAACTGCTTTGCTAATTTTACCAATCCACTGTCCTACTTCTATAACAATAAAAGTTCTTATATAACAAACTTCATATTTATACTGAACAAGAGCTACCGTGTTGCAATATTTATAAACATAAAAATAATTATAATAATAATCAACAGTTCTACTAAGCTAAAAGGCTAATTTTGTGGATATAGCCATAGTTATTCAACTGTTAGACACTTGTCATAATCCTCAGACAAAAGTGTCTATATTATAAAATCATAAGCACAACCCAACTTACGCATTTCCACAGTTTCCATTAAGTAATTAGCTAGCTATCATTACATAAATTTCAACAGCTGTCATTTTGAAAGCAAACTTACATTTACAATAATTCAAATCTACCCATTAGAAATGCATTTTCAGAATATAGTGACTAGTATGAAACAATGAATAAGGTAATGATAACTGCTAGAACTTCTTTTAATTCTGATTGAAAAAGAAATGGTTGATTGATTAACTTAAAAATTGGCAAGGAATTTTCAAAATGAAAGTGTTATTAGATAAAAAAAATAAGGTTGAATGTTAGATAATCTATTCCAACAATAAGTAGAAAGTACAAATGGTGAAGGCTAAGAATTTGTACCTCATGTGTATTGCTTCTTTTCTAAAACACAAGTCAATTAAAAAATGAACTTGATAAATTATATTAATTAATGCAAACATGACATCCCAGAACTGAAATAAATAACAACAAAAATTTAACAGATGGAATTATAAACAGTACCTAATTCAATACAGGGAGGAAGAAGCTCAATTAATATTCTATTGCTAGTAGAGCTAATTTTCATAGTTACATGCATGCAAACAAACAAACGTGTGTGTGTTGAACACATATTCTCACTGTTCAATATTAGTGTTTGTGTGTGCATGTGTATATACCAATGAGTATTAGCAATTAAATAAACACAAGGTGATGACTAAACAGTCAGAAGTTCAAACACTAATAAAATGCATTATTGCATGCCACATATTGCAAGTTTAATTGCACAAAAGGAAATATTTCTCACCAAGAAGATAAAGACAATGGGGAAAAAGGTTCAATAAAAGGTAAACCACTTAGAAATTAATTAGAAGAAAATACAACAAACTAAAATGTTGAGAGCGAAATAGACAATTTTGATCAGCCATACCTAAATGAAATTCTTATAACTAAAAGCTACTTAAACTGACCTGTGATATAAATATGCTTACATTTATAGTGATGATAGAAATGTCTGATAAAGCTAGTAAAAAAAATATATGATAACCATTACTGCTTAAGTAAAGAAAAACATTTCAGTATTTCTTCAGTTTAACAGGTATGGATGTTCTAAATTATATTCAACTAGTAACATATCACTTTAATGCAAGTGCAGAGATAATACTTTAACTTAACTGTTTAGCATTTAAACTGGTCATATCCAGCTCAAATATTCTACTCATTCTATGTTCAAGTTGACTAGATCCAATGTCTCATACCTACCCTACAATGTCATTCTAAAAATAAACAATCACATCAAAATCTTGAAGCTATGAAATAATGCATGGTTAATTGAAAACAATGTGAATAAATAAGCTTTACATTTGACAGAATAATCTGAATGCAAACGGATTAATGTTTGTAAAAATGTTCAAGAAGCACAAAACAAAATTCAAGAGGAAGTGCAATGTGTAACAATGGACAATGTATTGAAGGATACAATAAGTTCGTAGTTTAAAATAGGACTTTCTATTTATAATTTAACAGATTTATCTGAACAAGAAAAAATACTATTTGACACAACAAATAAATAAAACATGCAATATGCTAAACAAAATTCAGAACAGAAAAACCTTCAGCATTTTCATTCCAAAAGGGATTTTCAACCCAATACTTATATGCTGTTATTTATAGCAAGGACCACTATTCAAAGTAGGAATTATTATTATATATGATGGACTCTCCCATCAAGGACAATGTATGAGCATTCAGCTTCTGCTGAACAACCAGCCCAAATGATTTATTTATAGTGATCAAATGTATCTTCTGTACATCAGCTCACACTCTCCATCAAATCAACATTGTCTGAACTGTTGCACAGTGTACATGTCAGGTGTCAAAGTGATCACAGAGCAATGTGAGATGAAGTGTTTTGCTCAAGAACACAATGCACAACCAGGTCTAGCAATTGAAATCACAATCACTAGACCGTGGGTGCAACACCCTAACCACTAAGTTATGTGTGTACACTCAGTGTAATTTAAACCTTACATTGCACAACAAATAACCGAGAGAAGCACCTTGTTCAATCAGTTTGATATCAGCAACTACTATATTTTCATCTCACCTGTACATCTAAATAAATCTCCCATTTTCACTTAAATATCACCACTCTTAGCAAGGATGAGTTCAATATAATTTTCACAGCAAGGAAAAGTTTGATCAAATTCAACCAAGTTCTCTGGTCCCATAAATAAAAAAGGATTATTTTGACATTCAAATGGGTTCTTCTAATTTGGCTCAAGTTATGGACCTGGATGAACTGTTTTTGTTGTATCAACTTACAGACAAGTTTCCAGGAAATTGATGAAGGGTTATAAAGGGAAGGTGCTCTAACTGTAGAAGACTATAAACCTTTCCCCTTAGAAAGGCTTCATAAAAGACTAATTAGATTCTTCCAAAATTATAATCTTTCTATCTCTTCAGCACTAATACCAAAATAACAAATTTTCTTCATGGTACTTTTTAAATAGATGCTTACCACAAACCAAACAAAAATTTACACTACATACACTGATTATCTAATCATCTTAGATCCATGTTAAACATAACTAGTTAGAAATATTTCCCTTACAATCTCTAAATTATCAGCAAATAAATTTTCAAACAACAATACTGAATATTACGATGAGGCACTGCAAAGAGGTGAGTTTCAGGATGATATCAAGTACATTACTCCAGATGAACAAGAGTACCATACCAGTAAGATCAATAATTTCTATAGAAGCTGAAATGGCAGCAAGACTTGTTTACATGTACAAGGTATTAGAAAATACTTATAAAGCAAGTTGTTGATGACTTATTTTCTCCTTGGAATATAATTGAAACAATTAAACAAATCAACACTGATTGTCAAGGGGAGGTGGAGGACAAACATAAACACACACAAACATGTGTGTGTGTGTGTATATATACAAAGGACTTCTTTCAGTTTCTGTCTACCAAATCCATTCACAAGGCTTTGGTTGGCCCAGAGCTACAGTAGAAGACACTTGCCCAAAGCGCCACTCAATAGAACTGAACCAGGAACCATGTGGTTGGAAAGTAAACTTCTTACCACAGAGTCACACTTGCACCTATGTACATACTGCACCCACCTTCACCCAGGAATCAAACACTGGTCTCCTGCATCACAGGTGGGAAACCAGTGTTTGAATTGCCACATTTATCTATCTTATGTTTATTTAATGAAATAGAAACACTGTTGTTCCTAAACCTCTCAACGAGATATTTTAGCCCCAGGAGACATTGTCTCCAGCTGGCTATATGACACACAATCTGTGTCCTTATATTTTCAAACGGGGAGGTTAGCACCCCCACCCAGCACAAAGCAGTATCTGTGGACTGTATGGTTTCGGGGTTATTTCCCTTCGTAGGCACAGAATCCCCACATCTCTTTGGCTGAGATGGCTAAACAACAGTAGCATTCGCCCCAAAATGGGACTGCCACATTAGGTTGGCAAAAAATCGTTACATTATTTAATGTTTATGCAACAAATAATCCTTGCAAACTACAAACTCATGTATTTAAGGTAAATTTCCATGGATACTGTTTTATTCAAAGTTAGCTCTCTAGCTAAATCTCAATCACCGCTGCTTGTCTCTGAATCTTTTTACATGACAACTAAGAGGCAAATTCAAATCAGTTTAAAATATCTCCACATTGGTTTTATGTATGCGTGTATGATAAATGAACTCATTCATCAGCTGTCATTTGTAAACGAGATAAAAGCCAATTACTAAGATTCACCACTGACAAGTGTAAACTAATCAACTTGTTCAAATGATTATTTTGTGGGGGAATGGGGGGAGGGTACTGATAAATTTTAAAGACACATCATTTTAAGTTGATATTTCTACAGCCTTTTAGTAAAATTAATTCCAATCATGTTTCTCAGCACATCTTTGCAAAAAGGAAATAATTAGACTTCTATACTTTTTCTATTTGTTTTACACATACCATCAAGAGATCTTCAGTTTTTTCAACAATTCTAAATGTTTAATTAGATTTTCAAGAAATCTCTTGAAATACTTTTAAATTGAAACAGTTCTGTCTCAACATAAACTGATAAATTAACAAGTTTGACACCAAAATACTGCTCTATAAGGTAGAGGCATGACCGTGTGGTAAGAAGTTTACTTCTCAACCACATTTCTGGGTTCAGTTGCATTGCATGACATCTTGAGCAAGTGTCTCCTATTACAGCCTCAGGCCAACCTGTGTTATGAGTGGATTTAGTAGACAGAAACTGAAAGAAGCCCAAAAGAAGTCTCAAAATTTAAACAAAAACTTGATAAAGGAATGAATGGAAAATTAACACACAAGACATGACACACACTCAGATTATATTCATATATATATATATATAAAAACATACATACACACACATATATCTGAGTGTGCATGTGTCTTTGTATTCCCCACCACCACTTGACGACTAGTGTTGGTGTGTTTACATCCCCTTGACTCAGTGGTTCAGCAAAAGTGGGCAGAGAGAATAAGTACCAAGTTAAAAAAAAATGTACTGAGGTGAATTTACTCAACTAAAATTTAAGAGACCAATATTCCTACACACGAATAGATGATAGCATGATACATCCTCTCTTTCTTCTGTATTCATTTTTATTATTATTTCTATTCTGTTGTTCTTCACCACCTCATCCCATTTTCTACACTGTCAGTCATCTCCTCTCCCCTAGCTCCCCCTAATGCATGTATCAAGAGATGCAATTTGATTATAGGCAGGCTGAGAGAGGACTTTGAATTTACTAATAAGATCACCTTTAAAATATATTCTTCAAACGTTCAGAGGGCATCCTAGAAATAGTTAACAACCTCTGTTAACTAGTTTGTTTTATTGGCAGTCAAAAACTGAGCATCAAAAGCACAGCACCCAGATTAAGAATAGACTGGAAATGGTTCAGGAAACTTACAATTGCTAGCAACAAAGGAATTATTTTTCCAAGTAAAGAGCAAATTATATGATGTTTGAGTACAAAGAGAGATGTTGTATGGTAAATCAACATAGGACTGAATGAGGAGATTGTGTGAATGCTGGAATGAAAATGAGGAAAGCATGTTCCATTGGATGCGTAATGTCAGAGTGTGTGAACAAATGAATACAAAAGGAATCTGATTAGTGTGAAAGAGTGAGAAAACAGCTGGCATGAACAATGAAAGTTGGATGAAGATGGGCTAAGTGATAGAGTGGAAGGAATCTGCAAAAAAGTAACACAAGCAAAGATGTCATGTGGGATGATCTCAAGATGCTAAGCCTCACAAAGGTGACATGAGACTGCAAGAGACTGTAGAAGCAGATCCACCAAACCCATGCAAACAGACATAATGAGTGGGGAACAAAAATAGATGATGTAAATGAGCATTTAGCACAGTTCCAGAAATATAAGAAATCAAAAATAAAGAATTATTAATTTGGAGTCAATCGTATACATATACACACTTTTAAATACAAATTAAAATACAAAATGTAAAAGTAAAACATTTGGCACCACTTGAGAAAAAAAAATTTAATTTAAACATATAGAGCCTCTGTCTCTTACAATTGTTTCTAGAATAGCCAAGCATGTGGATTATAATATTAAATAAGGATTCTATAAGCTGAAGGTAGAAGTCTTTAGATATAATGTTGGTGACATCTATATATGCACTCTAAACTGAATACATTCCTTCCCCATCAGTAACAAATCAATGGATGCCCCACATCTATTGCAGCTTCAAAGAGTCGAAGGGTGAGTTTTATCCTCAGTAGTACCACATTAAAGAAAACTGATAAAAGCCTTAACAGTTATTTTTAATTTTTATGTATGACAAATTTCAATTATGAATGCAATCAATTAAAACAACTGCTTTGTTCTATGAAACATTATCATCTCATAAAGTATATAAAAGAAAGTAAGTAAAAGTTTTGATATTAAGATATATAAGAAGTTCTCACTAATTAAAAAGACCCAACAAAAATCTCTAAGATGATGAATGGGTTAAAACAAATATGACAGAAATATTAAGGTCTTTCTTCATAATAATAGAAACAAAAAAAATATAGAATAACTTTTAAAATGTTATGACTATTTTAATACCCCCCCCCCCCCCACAAAGAAACAATGGCCAGTGAAGATTACAAATTTATATCATTCACAGCATAAGTTAAATATTCTTTTGTTGTATTTATTTTGGCAAAGAATTTCAAGTGTTTTACGATATGCTAACAGAATTGTAGAGTCCTCTTTGATGTGTACAGAAAGTTTGTAATCAAACAAAATTGTAACATGCCTAAAATGTTAAATTTCCCTGCTTCTCGCAGCCTTGTTAAAATCATTTTTCATATTCCATACTCACAATCAATCAATCAAGACAGAAAACACAAAATTTTAAAAGGTTTTCTCAGTAAATATAAATTGCAAAGAGTAATAAATAGTTTTGCACTGACAATCCAAGACAATCAGACAACCTAAAATTTACCTAACACAATATCACTTACATTAGTTACTTTGATACTTTATTGTTATGCTACTATTATATACACTAACAGAAACCATTCATCATTCTAAATCTTCTTTAGTTCAATTAGTTCATACTAACTACAACCAGAGAGAAATAGTTAAGATGCTAACAGAAAGAAAAAATACTAGTAATATACAACAGCATTTGGGGGAAATTAAGTGCTTTTCATTCAATTTGAAAACAGATAAAAAGGTAATGGAATAAATCCCAGATGTTAGTTGATGTAAGAGAATGTTTGAAGATAAGACTTCCTAAAGGGAAGCTTTTGTAAATGTCTTTATTTTTCTTTTAAAGAAAACCATATTCTTTCTGCAAAGTGATAAAATTGTTGCCATTTTAACATTTTAATTTCTGGTAAACAAATTCCATTTAAGCTGAATTTTTTTTTTTTTTTTTGTAACAAAAATAAGAAAGGCAGTGAATGAGAATTGGTATATATGAAGATTATACTTCATTTCGTATCAAAATATGACTTGAAATGATATGAAGTTCAATAAAAAAAAATCAACTTAGATAGAAGATCACATTGATAATAAGATCCTGAATAAAATGAAAACACAGTAAGGGAGCTTTCAGCTTGGATGATACCTGATGCAGCAAGTAATACACTAGATTTATATTCTATCCACAAGGAGAGGTGTCTCACATATGTTTAATGCCATAGAAACAAAGACAGTCTGCATCTAATGCTATATGCCAAGCTAACTTAGAAAATATAATAATAAAGATGAAACAACTAAAAAAGAATATACAATGAGAGAGGTCAAGATAATCTTTCTCAATAGACAAATAAAAAGAATATTAAATAGTATAGAAAATGCTATTCAATATATAAGTAACCAAGTGTATAGATTATACATTAAATGATAACTATTGAAGAAAGCAAACATGATAGGGACTGGAATGGGAGACCAAATATATGAAGGAAATATAAAATATATCTAAGATACATGGCAAAGAATATAAAATATATGTAAAATATATATGACATTTATAAAATATATCAAAGAATATATAACTGACTGTAGAGAATCTTTGTCAAAGGTAGAGTTCTGCATGAGTGAGCAAGCCTACTTTGATAGGTAGGTGAAATGATATAACAGAAATGCATTTTAATTGCAGAGGAGAATGTATAATTAGTTCAGTTGAAGAATTAAAAACAATAAATGAACAAACTGTCGATATAGGAGATGTGTGGGCGATTACCAAAATGTCTAAGTTGAATAGTATGAGCTACTTAATAAATAAGCCAGAAAGAGATCAGTGGAGCAAAAACTACAAAATCAATTCTTCAAATCCTTTACAACTTCTGTTAGAAGAACAATTTTTTTTTTTTTTAAATTACTAAAAAAGCTATGAACATTAAAATGGCACTTTATATTATACAAACACTGAGCACTTAAAGCACACATTAAAGGCAGTTAGTTAGGACCTGTCATCATAAATGCTGGGAAGAAGAAATAATTCTCTCATAGATTAAAGTTAAAAGGGAAATTTAATGGCTAAAATGCTGAAATTTAAATCAATATCTTTAATAAGCAATAATCAATTTGCTATCCTATACAATCTAGTATTTACATAGCAAGAAATTTATAAACTGAAAAAGATAGCAGAGAAATATTTTATTTTTCCATAAATTATCAAACTAGAATAGAAGAAATTGTTTCACAATTTGAAAGGGGTAGAGAGAGGACAATTGGTTGCAAAGTCACTGGGATTCAAGTTTATGTAAAAGAGTGGTTTTTAAAGATTTTGTTTGTGAGTGTTTCACATAAATAAAAGAATAACATAAGACCTATAATTATTTAGCAATACAATCAATAGAATAATCAATGTTGTTATTGGTTTTGTGCTGGCTATTGCACTTGGCAATACTGATAACTCTTCTGACATGGTGTCTGAAGAGTCAGCAATAATGCCAAGTGCAATAGTCAGTGTGAAACCAACAGTATCGTTGTAATCAGTTATACAACACAACCAGTAATATACTGCTTGATAATCTATATATATAAAAATGAGAATGTGTGTCTGTGTGTGTGTGTGTGTGTGTGTGTGTGTGTGTGTGTGTGTGTGTGTGAATCCCTAAAACTCGAGAACTACGCAACCAATTTCATTCAAATTTTACAGATGCCTTACTTAAGGTTCCAGTTGTGTTTTAGTCAAAAAGAATTTTTAACTTCTTGCAGAGTTCGAGCCCACGGCAACATAATATCTCCTCCACTATTTAAGTATTAAGTGTCAAAAGTGAAACAAAAACACTCATGTCAAATACTTTCACTTTAAAAATGAAACTATTCCACTAACTGAAACAATCACATTTCGATACTGTAATGACAGATACTTTCAGAGAGAGAGATGTATATGTATACATATAGATGTATATGTACACGTTATTCCACTAACTGAAACAATTACATTTCGATACTGTAATGACAGATACTTTCAGAGAAAAAAAAAAAAAGAGAGAGAGAGAGAGAGAGAGAGATGTATATGTATACATATAGATGTATATGTACACGTATACGTATATGTATAGATATATATATAGATATAGATCTATATGCATACATGTATATGTATACATGTGTAGATATATATATATATATATAGATATACATGTAATATGTACACATATATACATATATATATACATGCATACAGATATCTATAGATATATACACCTATCACACACATACACATCCACACAAACACACACATTAGTCATTTGTTTTCTTATCCAAAACTACGTCGAAAGTACTGAACGGATCTTTATGAAATTTGGAAATTATATTCTATGCATAACGGCCATAACTCCCATGAAAATTCATATATTTTTGATGTTGATGAAATTTTAACCCGAACATAACAGATGAGCATTATTTGTAATTCAACGGTACAACAGTGTAAGACTACCCTTTCAGATATACTTACATTGTGATTTCTGCAATGTGGTGCATAAATTGTCAAGTAAATGAGATGCATCTTTGCCTCCACTGATTCACTTGCAAAGTGTTGAGTAAAATTATTTCGTTGCAGACCTCCTTTGAGTCTTTTTATTATCACTGCGACACACATAGTCCCCAGTTGGTAACATTGATTTCAAGGCCTTCCCAGATGAGAGACTGGCATTCCACTTAATGTCTATGTTCCATGCTGGCATGGATTGGAGAGTTATTAATGTAGAAATATGGTATTGTAGCTACTAACAGTTCAGGGTTGCATAGTCTAGACGGCGTTTTTAGATTTCATTATTCTCTTTAACCCGGGCAAAGCCGGGTATTTCTGCTAGTATATATATATGTGAGGGCCCATGGCCTAGTAATAATGGTGTTGCACTCACAATCACTAGATCGCGAGTTCAATTCCTAAATCAGATGGTGCATTGTATTCTTGAGTAAAACACTTCATCTTGCATTGTTCTGCAATCACTTTGACACCTGACACATGATACACAGTGCAGCACAAACATTTGATCACTATAAACAAGTTTGTGCAGGTTGTTTGGTAAAAGTTGAACGCTCATACATTGTCCTCGATGGGAGAGTCCATCACACACATATATATTGAAAAATTGCTATACCAAATGAGATAGCATAACAAACAGTTAACCTTTGTTTAGAACTCCATGTATCTTCAACTTTCAACCTGGTATTGAACATATGAGAATTATGAAAACATTTTAGTAACAGTTACTGCATTGCATACTAGTATATACTAATGAAACTGAATTTACAGTTTTATTCTGGTCTGTCTGTTTGTATGTATGTACATATGCATGATTGCATGCATGCATGTATGCATGCATGCATGTATGCATGCATACATGTATAAAATTTTAACAATATATCACAAATGCTATGTTTTTTAGGATATATCACAAAAGTGGATTTCTTTCTGATACAGCTTAAGTATTGCTGATATGATTTAAAAAATGCACACACACATAGAGAGAGAGAGAGAGAGATAGAGAAATTAGAACACTCCTTGTGCTTTAAGTTAAACTACTTAAGGGTTTTCATAGGGACTGGGGAACACAAGTACACTCTAGATTTAGCAATTTTTCTGACATTCACATGCAAGTTGTTCACCAAAACATCTCTGATGCACTGAACTAAGATTAACACTTTCGTTACAAACTTGGCTGAAACCAGCTCTGGCTCTTTAGTAGAAATATCTTGTTTTCATAAGTTTTGAATTAAAATCTTCCACCAAACCTTAGTCACAATTAATGTTCCTAACACTAGCTTAATGATAACTAAGTTATTTTACTAAATTCTTTGTTATATCTAAAACAATTGAGAGAAACACAGAGCATCTCAAAATAAATACAGTAACAAAAAGGTTAAAGGCATTCAAGCCATGACCCCACTTTTTTCTATATCCAGAACCAGATTATCCAGCATGTCTTTTCTTATTTTTGAAGATGGTAGGGTAAATAAGGGACATTTAACAACTATTTCTAGCAGGTAAACAACCACAGAGGTGTTCACTGATTCTCACATAAATTGCAAGACCAAGTACTTTTTAGATTTGGGTGTATTTCTCAATACTAATTATTCAATGATAATCTGTTTACTTTCCAGTTGAGCCAGGCAAAGGTAAGATGTGTACTGCAACACTTCAAAATATCCCTATTATTTTTTACTTGTTTTCAGTCATTAGACTGTGGCCATGCTGGGCACTACCTAAAAATTTTAGTCAAATGAATCAGCCGCAGGACTTATATTTTAAATCTGGTACTTACTCTACCAGTCTATTTAGCCAAACCACTAAGTTATGGGGGGAGGGGAAACACACCAACACAGGTTACCAAACAGTGGGTGGGGTGGGATAAACACAGACACAAAGACACACACACACAATATATATATATATATATATATATATATATATATATATATATATATATATATATATATATATATATTATATACACGCACACACACACATATATATACAACGGCTTCTTTCAGTTTCCGAATACCAAATTCATTCACAAGGCTTTGGTCAGCCCAACGCTAAAGTAGAAGACATTTGCCCAAGGTGCCACACAGTGGGACTGAACCTGAAACCATGTGGCTGGGAGGCAAGCTTCTTACCGAATAGCCATACCTGGTGGCTTTGCTAAAATAAATAAATATAAAAAAGTATAGTAAGATAACAGGGTGTTAATAGGAGAGGTTAGAAAGGTAAAGGAGGAGGATGAAAAAATGTAAGTAAATAAGTTGAGAGAAGTTAAAAGCAATTAATAACAAGAGAAGAAAATATAATAAAATAAAGAAACCACAGAAATATTCCTTTAATCTTTTTTCCGAAAAAAAGAACCTTTAGATATTTAAATAGTCATGGCTACTTAAGAAGAGAAGTGTATGCATTATAGAAATACGAATAAATATAGTGATCAATAATCTACATTTTGGAAAAGATGTTTTGCATCATAAATCATTTCATCATCTCTTTTCCATGGTAGGTCAACTTGTCAAGAATTTTATTTCATAATTTACTATGATCTCATGATTGTACTCAAAATTCTCCTTTTCTCTCTTTCTGCTTTGGCTACCCTATTCTTGCTATCTCACAACATTTTTAATCGACATTTTTTAACCATTTTCATCAAATATCCATATCATTGCAGTCACAAACAACTAAAATGGACTCTTATTTACAAAGAAGTGCAAATGTGTATAAACTGTTTGAACAAAATCGGAGTATTCATTCATTGAAATCAATATTTTCGAAACGAATTATTTCTATAGACAAGGGAAAAAAAAAAAAAAAAAGAAAGAAAAAAGTAAAAGCAAAGTCAATAAAGGGTTTTAAGATACAATACAAAAATGCAAGAATAGAAATCGGTCAACCATTTAGAATTGTACATGTTATGTTTTTAGAAAAAAAAATCAAGGAATCCAAGATAATTGAGAACTCCCTTTTTTCTCTCTTTTTTTTATTGAAGATTTGGTAAAGTATATTAAATAAGACAGATTAATTAAAGGATAATTAAAACAGTATAAGCTATAAAACAAAAGCTTTTACATTAGCAACTATACAAAATGCTTTAAATGTCCACTGGACTTTCCACATTTATCAGTTTCTGTCTCCTACACAGCAACTAATTGTTTGTGATACAAAATGTCAGCAACAAACATAATAGCTATTTAACTTGGGGAAAAAATTAAGAAACATCTTGGAATAGAAGCATAGCAACCATACTTTTAGTCCTAAGAATTTAGCTGTTGATATTAACTGGATAGTTTAATGGAGTGTCGAAAACAAAACAATTGTTTATATCGTAACTATTTACATTAACATCTCTTAATATACCAGGATAAAACAATAAACTATCAAGATTTCTATATATAGTTTCATGAATAAGTGTTCAAAATTTCAATTAAAGTATAGTTTAATTAAATGAATTTTCATTTATAAGTTATAGACTTGTGTTTAAGCACAAACCATTCTATATAGATCTTTCACAAAATCAGACTCCAACAAAATTCTATGCAAATAATATAACTTGATTACAAATTTTCCCTAATTTTGCAGATGAAGTTGAGTGTGCAGAGTAACAGTTGAACTTTTATGAAGTGAAACCTAACACCAATCTATATACTGATCTCATACATTTTTGACAATACTCCTGTTAAAAGATTTTTATTAACATTCTCTTTTGAGAAAAGTTTACAAAGAAAATATATATTTTAACCCTTTAGGATTCGGATTATTCTGTCAAATGTAATGCTTATTTCTCCACGTTGTTGAATTAATCCTGCATTATTATAGCTTCAAGATTTTGATGTGATTGTTTATTTTTATAATGACATTGTAGGGTAGATGTGAGTGGCTAGATCTGGCCAGTTTGAACAGGTAGAATATTTTAGGTGGATATGGCCACATTAAATGCTAAAGGGCTAAACACATTATTATGTGGAAAATATCTCCTTATCAACATTATCATTATAATTGCTTTTAACAAATGAAATAATGATCAATGGTTAAGCTACAAATCAGAGAACAGAAACTTAAACATGTGGTATGCATACTTTCTTAGTCTTCAGTTTCTATCAGCTTTCCAACAAATTATGAAACTCAAATTTCTATTAAAAAAATTTTAACTGAAATAAGTTGGCTAGAGTTAATGATTTTCTAAATTATGAATTTTCCTACATGACAGACTATAATTATCAATTATTTACTTTTAGCATTTCCTGAACAAAATTATTTACTGAAGAAAAGAGTAAGTCAAAAACTACAAAAATTTTAGAAATGCTATCATGATAGTTCTGTGCCAGTTTAAATTAAAGCAATAAAAAAACAGAACTTATCTAATTACAGCATACAAAAACTATTTGCAGCTGTCACTGGAGCACAAAAACATGACCTAAACTTAAATAAAATAAGTTTTATGGAATAGAGAAAGGTAAAGTAACAAAACTATTTATGGATTGTACTTCTTTGGAAAGAAAATCCTGTCAATAATTAACAAAACTCGAAATGTAAAATTACTTATCATACATTTATTGGAGGTCAACAGCTGTAATGCAACATTAGAATAAATGTACGAATATAGATGTGTAAATGAGAATTTGGGTTCAGAAATATACGGAAAGTGTCTTCTACAATGGTTATATATATCACCATCATATCATTTAACATCTATTTTAAAAGCTGGCATGGAGTGGACAATTTGACAGGATCCAATGAGCAGGACTGCATTGAGTTCCAATGTCTGTCTTGGCATGGCTTCTACAACTGGATGCCATTCCCAATGCCAACCGCTTTACAGTATATCAGGGGCTTTTTCAAGCCATTGGTACTTGTGAGGTTGCCAAGTAATTTTCAAAACAAAGAAAAGACCCTCATATGAATGGGGTTGTAGAAGAAAGGAAGATGGCTTTATGCCAGGTGTTGAGAAGTTAAAATATGATAGAGAAACAGGCATAGGTGTCTTGCTAGAGAGGAAGGGAATTGCTACTATGTTATATAAGAATGGGTGGAAAAGAAGACAGAGTGGTGAGAAGGTATCAAAGTATCCTGCCAAGATATAAGAAGGTGAATGTGAGAGAAAATATAAAGAATTAGGAAGGGGTGGGTGCACAAATTAATCACAATGTGAGAGTGACAGAGGTTAGTGATGCGTGAAGAAGTGAATGTAGTGAATAGTATAAGGATGGTGTGTGATCAGTGGTAAATATCAGTATGGCATACATGGATGGTTCAGGGTGGTGAAAGAATAATAGTGGATCAGGATGAAGGAGGTGATGAGTGGCAGTGCAAAAAGGAGAGCAGCAGTATAATAAACTTGCAGGTAGATCTGAAAATTTGTAGATGTGCAATTGGGAGGGGGGGGGGGGCAGTAACAAAGATGGGTGTTATAGGTATGTAGAAATTATTATAGTGAGGTGGGGGGGACAAAGTTTGGGAGATGGTCACTGACGGCAGATATGCCAAAGTGATGAGAATAAAAGAAAAGGGTGATCAAGGGAAAATAAAACAGGAAATGATGAATTTCAAAATTGGTTCCCAGGAAAGGGGGGGGGGGGTGAAATATGTGCATGTCCTGCTCTAATACTTATAGCAGCTGAATAGTGCCAAAGTTAGAATGGTGGATGTTAGGAAGATGAGCGGTGGGAAAGGTTTGATGGGGACAGTGGTGCAGGGGCAGTGAGATAAATATAATGCTTTCAGGACCTTGTTTTCATCTATCTTGTGTCATCTCTGACACTCAGCATCTTGATATAAGTCTTCACCAGATTATCCTGCTTCCTTGGGTCTTCCTCTTCTACAAGTTCCATCCACACTTAGCAAACAATACTTGAATATGGATGAGGACAGCAGCTGTCCTCATCCATATGCATCGTGACAGAAGTATTGCAGTCTTCTCTCTAGTACACTACATCCGATTCCTCTTATGCCCAATATTTTTCTCAACATATTTGTATTTGTTGTACATGCACACTGATGTCGCAGATTCAACAGAACATACCAGCTTCATTTGCATTTGAGGCCCATGTCTCACCACCATGTAGCATTGCTGTTCATACACAAGCATCATACACTCTTCCTTTCACTCAGAGGGAGAGAGACTGTTTATTGCTAACAGAGGTAATAGCTCTTGAACTTTCTCCATCCTATTCTTATTTTAGCAATGATACTTTCAGAACATTCTCCTCCACTGCTACTTAGGTCACCTCAATAACAGAAGCTATCTACTACATCTAGGGGACCTCCTGAGCATTTAAGTAAATCTATTTCCTGTGTATTCTTAGTGTTTATTGCTCTTGCACATCTATCACAAAGAAATTTTATTTTCTCAGTTAACCTTTCTATGATTCCACTACACCTTTTATATGGCCATAGTTTGCATTGAGTACACCATGTGGAATTTCTACCTACATTATTACTACATTTCAAATAGGGCTATTTTGTTGATGGAAGTAGAGTTTTGTCAGTTTGCTTGATTACTAGAACTTGAGTTTTTGCTAAGTTTACTTTAAATCCCTTTCCTTCCAGGTTTTGCTTCCACACCTGGAAATTCTTTTCTAATTCTACTAGAGACTCTGCACTAAGAACAAGGCCATCAGCATATAGTAGTTCTCAAA
Organism: Octopus bimaculoides; assembly: GCF_046866305.1. Taxonomy (NCBI): domain Eukaryota; kingdom Metazoa; phylum Mollusca; class Cephalopoda; order Octopoda; family Octopodidae; genus Octopus; species Octopus bimaculoides. The sequence goes on from NC_142942.1 coordinate 33,889,735, forward strand.
GGCAACCAGTTTTGAATTCCTCTGATATGGTCTGGAGAACTAAGATAAATAGGGGACTGAGAACTGAACACTGGTGAACACTTATTTGTACACTAGATTCTTATCAACAGCACCCCTGTACATGGCTTCTATGGCTATCACAAGCTATTCATCTACCCTTAACTTTCTCAGGGATTACCAGGTCAGAGTGAAAGCTTTCTCCAGATCAACAAATGCCAAGTTCAATGGTTCATTTTTAGCAGTTGACTTACAAGAGGGCACCAGTAACAATTTGATATCTCATATTACTTTTATTATACAGATGAACATAGAGATAGTCTGATATGTATATGTGTGTATGTGCATATATGTAGTGATGTATGCACATGTAATATTGTGTATGTGCATATATATAGAGATGCACTCACAGGTATTGTTGTGTATATGCATATATATATATATATATATATATATATAAAAGGATGTACTCATGTATTATTGTGTGTGTATGTGCATATATGTATATGTCTAAGCCCATTGATAGTAATGAACATAAGTACACGATACAGACATAGACAGCAGAAGTTTATTAGGTCGATCTAGTGGTCTGTTACACTGAGTAACTACTGCTCTCTCTGTCTGAGTTCTTCTGCATTGTAGGTGGTCACTCAGATAAAATAACAATGAACAACGGATTTTGACACCATCGTCCTCATGATGATGGGGAAAGAGGAGGAACAGGATGTACATACACCATCAGCTTAAATTATAATCTGGCTTTGATCAAGGCCAGCATAAGAGAGGAGAATGGCTATTAAGAGTGCTCAAGCACACATATGAGCACACTTGACAGTCGTTAAGTTCTTGTATATGAAGTCAATGATGTATATTCAATCAATTATGTCTCCCACCCACCTTGTCAAAATGGGGTACTGAAATGGAACTAACTACATCATTGCTCTGGAGTATCAGTAGCATCTTTTTAATGTCTACTTTTCCTTGCTTGCATGGGTCACACAAGAGTATGCTGGGGAAGAGCTTTTAACATCTGGTTGCCCTTCCTGATGCCAATTGAGGTAATAACCTCACAGTTTATTAAACAACAAACAGCCCAGATATATTTATGTGGAGAACAGGAAACAAATGACATTGAAATAAGCGTTTTGCTTACAAAGTTTGTACATCTGTCAAGAAGGCAGGATATACTTTAATAGTGACACTGTTATTAGAGAAGCCATTCTTCACAAACCAACAAATGAAAGTGTGAACTTGAGAAATACAAACTCAGTCACTCACACACACACACACACACATCATCATCACCATCGCTTAACATCTGCTTTGGACAGTTTGACTGAGGACTGGTAAGCCAGGAGGCTGCACCAGGCTCCAATCTGATCTGGCAAGGTTTCTACAGCTGGATGCCCTTCCTAATTCCAACTACTCTGAGAGTGTAGTGGGTGCAGCATGGGAGCTAATCAAATGGCACTGGAATTGGCCACTCGAATGGTGCTTTTTACATGCCACTGGCACTGGCATCGGCCATACTCGAATGGTGCTTTTTACGTGTCACCAGCACAGGTGCCAGTCAGGTGGCACTGGCATTGGCCATGACTATGATTTCACTTGATTCAACAGGTCTTCTCAAGCACAGCATATTGCCCGACAATTGAAGGGTACTTTTAAATGGGCCGGTTATGCGACACTGGCATCGACCACGGCTACAATCTCACAGTATATCTCCAAAGATCTTGGTCGCTTGTCATTGCCTCTGTGAAGCCCAACGTTCAATGGTCATGCTTCACCACCTCATCCTGTGTCTTCCTGGGTTTACCTCTTCCACAGGTTCCCTCCACTGTTAGGGTGTGATACTTCTTCACGTGGCTGTCCTCATCAATATGCAACACATGACCATACCAGGGCAGTTGTCTCTCTTGCACACCGCATTTGATGTATCTTATGTCCAACTTTTCTCTCAGGGTGCTTACACTCTATCGTGTATGCACGCTGACATTACACATCCAGCGGAGTATACTAGCTTCATTTCTTTCAAACCTACACACGTCCTCAGCAGTCATGGCCCATGTCTCACTGCCATGTAACATAGCTGTTCACACACATGCATCATATACAGTCTACCTTTCACTCTGAGCAAGAAGCACTTTGTTACCAGCAGAGGTAGGAGTTCTTTGAACTTTGCCCAGATGATCTCAGAGCATCCACCTCCCCACTACTGACTTGGTAACCTGGGTAACAGAAGCTATTAACAACTACTTCTAGTTTTCCCCTTGGCATGTGATGGAATCTGTTTTCTGTACATCTTTGGCATTTATTGCCCCTGTGCATCTGCCACATACAAAAACTATCTTCCCAGTTAACCTTCCTTTGATATTGCAGTACCTCTTGTGTGTCCATAGCTTACACCAGGTACATCTTACGGAGTTTCTACCTGGACCTTTTCTACAGATCGAGCAGGCCATCTACCTGAAGGGATTTGTGAGTTGTCTGCCTTCCTACTTACTAAGACTTTGGTTTTTGCTAGATTGACTTTAAAGCCCTTCAATTCTAGACCTTGCTTCCACACCTGAAACTTCTCTAGTTCTGGTAGTGACTCAGCTATGAGACCAAAGTCATCAGCATAGAGGAGCTCCCAGGGGCATCCTGTCTTGAATTCCTCTGTTATTGCCTGGAGGACTATGATGAAAAAGAGGGGGCTGAGGACTGACCCTTGATGAACCCCTACTTCTACCCGGAATTCTTCACTATATTCGTTGTCAACCCTTGGGGAAATAATTATTTCTCAATAGTTCAAGCAGGGTGAGAAATTTGAAATCAAAATTTCAGAATTATATGGAAAAAGATGCATTGAACTCACATTTAATGTTTTTTTTTTACTTTATATGATGTTCTAAAAATTTCTAGTCAGTGATAATCACATATAGCACTATTTAATTCTTTTTTAGAAATCATTTGCATGACATAATCTGTGACTTAATAATAAACTTTTATGAAATACAACATTTCATTAAAGATGGAAATAATTACAGTCTGGAGGAAATTCTTTACTTCATAGAAAATTACTAGATTAGGAATTGAGAGAATAGAGAGAAAGTTCTTATTGTTTCCATGCAGAATAAAAACTGTTTCCAAGGAATTCTATTTTGTGAAAATATTTTATAGTAGCTAATAATTTCAGCTTTAGCTACAAACAACTTCACAAGCTATTTTCTAATGTATTCTCTGATGAGTTAGACATTCATTTCACACACACATGATTGGCTTCTTTCAGTTTCCATCAATCAAATCCATTCACAAGGTTTGGTCAGCCTGAGGTTACAAAAGACACTTTCCCAAGATGCCATGTAGTTAGGAAGTGAATGTCTTAATCACACAACCATGCCTAAATAAACAATATATTTACATATATATATATATATATATAGTTCAAATTTACAGAAAACAAATGATGAAGACAGGTGTAGTAACAACAAGCAGGCGTATTAGTTTAACGCTTGAGAAGAATGGAAAAAGTTTTTTTACATTTCGAGCCTATGCTCTTTGACAGAAAGGATTAAGAAGAAGAAAAAAAGGAGAATGAAAAAATGTGTAGGGATTAACAGTTCAACATGGTGAAAAATCATATATATATATATATATATATATATTGCACCATGACGCAATTCACTCTGCCAGAAATTTCAAAACAACATGCTATGCTGCTCAACATTTGTGCTGGAAACTCCAATATGAACATTTCAGAGTGTTAGGTGTCAATCTGAGTCCCCAAAACACGTACCAAGAGTGATAAAAATCAAACATCCAGTCAACATCATGGCGTTTGGAGTGATCACTAGTGATGGTGACATTATGCCTCCATTCATTTTCCCACATGGTCTCAGACTCAACACAGAGACCTACATCAAGTGCCTGGAGGAGGTAGTGCTGCCCTGGGTCAAGAAGATGGCTGCTGGAAGACACCTGTGTCTGGCAAAAGAACACTGCACCATGCCACGCAAGCAGGAGAACCCAGTCATGGCTGTCAGACAATTTCTGTGTCCACATCACTCCTAACATCTGGCCACCTAACTCCCCAGACTGCAACCGCATGATTATTATGCGCAGGCCACAGCTGAGCGAGAGACCAACAAAATTCTTTGTAACACAAAGATGACTGAAGGCAAGCATTATGTCAGCATTCACCAACTTAAACAAGGAGACCACCCAGAAGAGATGGAGGAGCTTCTGAAGTCGTCTGGAGGGTGTGGTTGAAGCCAATAGCAATTTTATTGAATAAATTTACTCTTTAGTATTTCAAGATATTTTAATGTAATTTTGGTAAATATATCGGTTAAAATGAGATGTTAGTGTTATTTTCATTTTTGCGTAATTTAGACAACAGCTTATTGACCACACCCTGCATACGTTTATTCGAAACATATGTCGGAATAAAAGTATGCAGTTATAATATGCGTTTACTCCATTCTTTAAATTTATATATATATATATATATATATATATATATATATATATATATATATGTGGCACCTTTGGCAGGTATCTTCTGCTGTAGCTTTGGAATGACCAAAGGCTTGCAAATGCATTTGTTAGATGGAAACTGAAATAAGTCTGTTGAATATATGTTGTGTATCTCTTTGTGTTTGAGCCTGACTCCCCACCATTTTACTACCGATGTTGGTTTGTTTACATCCTAGTGACTTAGTGGTTTGGCAAAAGAACCTGACAGAATAAGTTTCAGGCTTTAAAAAATAAGCACCGGGGTTGATTTGTTCAACTAAAAACCTTCAAAGTGGTACCCCAGTATGGCTGCAGTCTAATGACTGTAACAACTGATTGATAAATGATAAAATATATTATAGATATATGTGTGTGCACCCTTGTATGTACATATGTATATTTGTGCTGAAATGTGTCTTTGCTTTTATGTTGAGAAAAAGTTGGTGTTTCCAGCTTCCCCTACCACTGTAAACTTCCAAACCTTTGTATATCCATAGTATGTCCCTGCAACTACTCTATTCCTTTCTTTAACTCCATCCCTAACCTCCTCCTCTTACACTGCCAGCCCAAATTAAATACTAGCCACTGTCCATCAATACTGCCATTATATCTCTTGATTTTAATCTCTTCCATTTGAACCAAATGCTTACTTTCCTATTTCACAGATGTGTATATATGTACTTTGCTTGCATATTCACATTTATGTGTTGCTTCCTTTTTTTTTTTTTTTTTTTTTTGTCACTGTACTCAACATTCATTCACTATTCTCATCAGCTTTTCACTGTTGATACCACCAAAAATGAACAATATCATTAAAGGCGTGAAATTGAAATGATTTTTTGGATAACTGACTGAAGAGAAAAAAGTACATCCATGCCTTGTGAGTGAGTTTTCTTTTCATTCCTTCGTTGAGCTTCATTTTAATTTTTGAAACTTATTTTAGATATATATGTGTGTGTGTGTATATATGTGTGTGTGTGTGTGTGTGTGTGTGTGTGTGTGTGTGTGTGTGTGTGTGTGTGTGTGTGTGTGTGTATATATATATATATATATATATATATATTCCTTTATTCTATTACTTGTATCAGTTATTTGACTGTGACCTTGATGGAGCATCACCTTGAAGGATTTTAGTCAAACAAATCAACCCCAGGACTTATTTTTTAAGCCTAGTAGTTATTCTCTTAGACTCTTTTGTCAAACCACTAAGTTATGGGGACGTAAACATGCCAAAACCAGTTGCCAAATGGTAATGGAGGGACAAACACACACATACACACACAGGTATATACCTATTTATGGGCTTCTTTCAGTTTCTGCCTACCAAATCCACTCACAAGGCTTTGGTCGGCCTGAGGCTATAGTAGAAGACACTTGCCCAAAGTGCCAAGCAGTGGGACTGAACTCAGAATCATGTTGTTAGGAAGCAGGCTTCTTACCACACAGCCATGCCTGCACCAATGTATGTATATATATATATATATATATATATATATATACAGTCATAGGTGGAGGCATGGTTGTGTGGTTACGATATTTGCTTCCAAAACACGTTTTCAAGTTCAATTGACTTCAAGCAAGTCTCTTCCACTTGTGAGTGAATTTGGTAGATAGATAGAAACTGGAGGAAGCCCATAAAGTGTGTGTGTGCAATCACCTAATAGTTGTAAATGAACATCACCATCATATAAGTGGGGGGGGGGTCTTTCATTTCCAATTTTCTGTGTAAACGTCCAAAGGAAAATACCTTGCTTGGAAACAGATAAGGATTAGTGAGAGGAAGTACATCTGATCATGAAAAGCAGCTTCAATGAATTCTGTCTAAACCATGCAAACATGGAAAAGAGGGTGTTGAAATGACGACAATAATGATCATCACCATGATTGTTACACACATACACACACGTATATATAAAATTACTTGTACACAAACAATGTTTACCTAATATTACAAGTGAAATAAACAACGTAGCTGAACAATGCAAGGAATATCATAGAATCGGTTTTATCTCTCAAATTGTTCGTGAATGGACACAATTCTTGAATACTTCATTATATGTGTGATTGTGAAAGATATACACATCAACAAGAATACTGTTAATCCTGTGCACAGGACAAAAATATTCTATGATAGTAGCATAGACACTCCCTTACCACAGATGATCAGAAATGCAGCGAAGCAGTAAACAGCCTGCTGGCTTGTAAAACTGTAACCAATGGTGCTATTCATAAAAGACAAAACATAAAACATCCAACAAAACTACTAAATAATTTGTATTTTAGGAGTTAGCTACTTTAAAAGAAGAAAGGTCAATAGCTCCTTTAGATGTCACTACGAGGTGGGGTAACATTTCTGAGAATATTTTACATTTCTGTGAGAATATTTTATATAAATCATGTAATTTATAACCGAATGCTGTCAGACCAAGCATTTGTTAAACTTCTAGCTACGTTTAATGAAAATCCACAGTTAAAGTTTAGAAAAAGTCTTCTTGATGGAAGAAGGAAAATAAATGTTGAATGAGAAAGTTCAACCAATTTGATCATTTCCCCTTTTGATGATGATGATGATGATCCCTTCTACTAAAGGCACAAGGCCTAAAATTTGCGGGGAGGGGGCTAGTCGATTACACCGACACCAATGTTCTACTGATACTTAATTTATCAGCCCTGAAAGGACGAAAGGCAAAGTCGACCTCGACGGAATTTGAATTCAGAATGTAAGGACGGACAAAATGCCGCTAAGCATTTTGCTCGACGTTCTAACGATTCTGCCGGTTCGCCGCCTGAATAATAATAATAATAATAATAATAATAATAATAATAATAATAATAACCCTTTTTACTATAGGCACAAGGTCCGAAATTTGGGGGAAGGGGCCTAGCTATATTCATTACATATTTTCAGCTAATTCAAATGACGAAAATCTAACACAATATAATAAACATTTTCATACTACGTAAGTTAAATTGGCAAGAAAGAAAAATGCAAAAGATATATTTATTAAGTTTTGGTTGATATCTAACTTCTAAACTCTTCAAGTTAAATGAAATAATTGAAACATAGCATAATAATTGAAATAAAGCGTTCTTAAATTGTTACCAAAGTAAACAAGAGAATCATCCAGGTTAAACAATATTTACTAATAAAGATATCTTTATTGAATACATATCTACAAATTTATTGCGACGTTGATGTATTATTCGATAAATAACTATATTGGCAATGCAGTTTAAAATACGTAAAATAAATCCCCGGTCATGAAACTCACAAAATGGAAAATTTTGTTTAAATAAGAAAGAATATAAATAACATTTAATTATAACGATCTACATTTAATCCTAAGATTTTAATAAACAAAGACACTGTAGTTTCCAGATACACAAAATAAAGGAGTCAAACATCTGAGATCATAAATCTGTTCGATAAAGCAGATTTGATTTTCTACTAAAAAATTTTTAAAAAAACGTCGTATATTTCAATCAAAACGAATAATCGATATAAAAATAATCACGAAAAAAGAAAATCGAAATATTTCAAGCGATCTGACGCGTTAGGTTAATCGATCCATATATCTGTAATCCTATAACTTTCCTTAATTCAACACAACTTCGTGAATTTGTTTTACGAACGTAAACCATAACATTACGACGGTTTCTAACCTTGGTAGAAGGGCACATTTTTGCTTTTTTTTACTCAGGGGAGATGAAAAGTAAAATTAACCCAGAGGGATCTAAACTTAAAGCATAAAGGGATGTGATTAAATACCGCAAGGCATTTTCTCCGGCGCACTTGTTACATTTGACAACTCGATTATAAATTATTTCGTTTTACTTCCGTCACTTTAATATTCGGTAATGGTTGGGGACTTGATAGTTTACTATATTTGATATTTTAAAAATGAATCATGTATTATGTATGTAATACATGTTTTCTTTTGTGTAAATAGGTATGTACATAGATCGCGGTGTGATGAAGCACCACAAGAAAAATAACTTCAACACGAAGCGATGTACAAATATCTTGGGCACTAAAAAATACGTCTTAATAATATGTACGTGTGTGTGTGTGTTATGCATAGAGGAACAGGCTGCATGTTGAAGAATCCTAAAAGGAACAGGCCACATACATACACAATGATATATATATATATATATATATATATATATATATATATATATATATATATGTGTGTGTGTGTGTGTGTGTGTGTGTGTGTGTGTGTGTATGTATATGTATGTGTATATATATATATATATATATATATTCAAAGTCAGCTTTTTGTCCTGCTGTCATATAACTTGGAAACATTTTGTTTGCTCACTACAAAAAAGAATGCAACGATTGAAAGTGATTAATGCAACACGTAAGTTACGAATAACATGAAAATTTCTCAGATCGGCACAAGGCCAGCAACTTCGGGGGAAGAGGAGTAGTCGATTACGTCGAGCCCAACCCTCAACTGGTACTTATTTTATCGACCCCCGATAGGATGAAAAGTAAAATCGGCCTCAGCGGACGAAATGCCGCTAAGTATTTTCGCCGGCGTGCTAACGATTTTGCCAGCTCGCCACCTAGGAACAATTTATCTTGGCACCAGTATTTGGCTTGTGTTTATTTCGTCAAGCCCGAAAGAATAGACGGGTTTGATCCATCAAATTCAACGATGTTTGAAAGTCAACGTCCACCAAGGTAGGATTTGAACTCGGCAAAGTAAAGCGACTTTCAGAAATGTTGTAAGGCATTTTATAGAATATAGAAATCATTAGCGATCGATATCAGGGAGAGATCTACCGAACGCCTATCAAGTATTGTTATGGTCCCAAAAGTTGAATTACGCCTATTTAAATAATCGATCAAATGTTCTGAAACTAAAATAAATGTTTACGACAATAAACAATATGGAGAAATTATTTTATCAGTTTCGAATGGAGAACACAAGATTAAATTAAAATACGAAAAAAAGAAATCAACAGTCGTTACGTGTATATTTGAAAACACGATACACGAATGGCAATACCACACGCGTATGTATATACATATATACACACACATGCCATGCTTAGAATAAAGTCGTAAAGAGAAAGGAAAGTATATTGATGCTTTTGCCTAACAATCGGGACATTGAAATATATATGTATCAGCTACAAATAGTCTACAAAAAGTTTGGGGAAGCTTAATTACAGATTAAATCCTTTTCTTTTTCATGTTTTATAGTCGAAATAAAGATAATAGTAAAAACTGCACTACAAGCAACAATTTTCATTATGCTATTATCATCAGCTGGGTCCTACTGACGATGGCGACATAACATGTATTACAGTAATAGCACGAAATATTTCGATGGGTTTACTCATACACGAACATGGGAGCCGCTTACATGGTTACTTGACGTGTTGAAAATAGCAACCAAGTTCCCCGCAAATAACATACTAACGACTTAGAAAATATATATATATATATACACACACAAAAAAAAGTGGGTTTGTCACGGCTAGAACGCCTTTGATCATGCCTGCCAGATAAGTACGACTTGGAGTAATGTGTTGTTTAGTCCCTTTCCAATTTAAATATCCAACAAATATAACAAATACATACACACACATATATAATATATATTATACATACACACACACACACACATATATATATATATATATATATATATATATATATATATATATATATATATATATATAATACACATATATATTAGATTTTTTTTTTAATTTATGCAAAACAAAGCAAAATCGATGCAACTGCTATTTTTAAAAAGTATCTTTTTGTTTCTCAATATAATAAACAAGCTGCTAAGCAACACTTAATAAAACATAAATGTAGAGAAGAGAGAGCTGAGCGAACCTACCTCTCGATGGCCGCCATATTTACACTGACGTCATAATGACGTCATGAAGAAAAAACAAACGAAGAAAGAATACGTTGGGATGTCTTGCTAAATATTTCTCCACTGTTCTACTGCAGAAGCACAAGCTAGAGATATTGTAGCGACGTTTTGTTACCAGCTAATAATTAATTTTTCTCCATCTTATTGTTTCATAAACGTAAAAAGTATATATGTATAGATAGTTGGTGAGTTTGTGTGTATGTATATATTTTTAGAGGTTAGCTATTAATTATTTTTTATCATTTACGATACAACAGAAATTAGTGTATATCCATGAAGGAGAGGCAAAACAGAATCCATGCACAAAATGGTTAGCAGTGCTAACGTGTTAGCTGGAAATGTTTAACTGAACAACAATAGACAGAAGGGAGATCACTACATGGGAAGAAGGAGAGAGAAAGGGGGGAGTTCTAGTTGCAAAAGTCACATTGGGCATGACAGTGGTAACGGTAAGCGTTAGGAGAACAGGAAGAGGACGGAACTGTGACGTGGTGGCAATAGCGGAGGTGTTGATGATGGTGATGGTGGTAGTAGTAGTAGTAGTAGTAGTAGTGGTAGTAGTGGTGGTGGTGGTAGTAGTAGTAGTAGTAGTAGTAGTAGTAAAGTTGAGAGAAACAAAAAGCGTTGTGTGGTGGTGGGAGTAAATGGAAAGAGTAATAGTGATAGGAGGACAAGTGATGATCGTAGTGGTCAAAGAAAAATATTTATCATGCCGTGTGTTGATGAGGATAATCTCTCAGTGTTGTGGTGTGATAAAGGTGGTGGTGGTGATAGTTGCATTGTGTGATGAGGGTTGTGATGGTGATAGTTACTGAGTGTGGAAACTTGATGGTGGTGGTTGCGTCGGTAGTAATCCTACGGGTGATAAACGTGGACATAGGCACATAGTTTGGTGGTGGTTACAATGATTGTAGATGATGGAGGATTAAGTGTGATGGAAATAGGGATATTATAAATAGTAGTTGCCGACAAGCGAGCATCGTGGCTGTAAGGAGTGGACAGAGTTACGTGTTAGAAAGTGGTGGTAGTGTATTCAGATAAACATACTAGTCGGAGTCGTAGTTGCTATGAAATACGACACGAAGGAAAAATATGCATTCTTTCGTTACTGTCAGCAAAGTTGTCATAAAATTATTGGAGTTATTGGCTAGAGAATAACTGCAAAACCTTTACACATTCCCATTAGATTTACAGAAGAAAAAAATATAGATTTACTTTAGCCTCAGCTACTTTGGTTTTTATAAACCCATTAACTTTATATCTAATAAAATTCACTTACCTAGTATAATATATATATTTGCACGTACACTCAAGCACATACATATACACACATCCATGTACATTTATAACCCACATATACACACATGCATACATAGATACAAGCATACGTACAGACATGTATTCATGCAGGCATGCATACATATATGTATAGATATAGTGTTACGTATAAAATAAATGTAAAATGTTTAGTACTGATAGGGAAAAGTATTCAGTACCAATTTAGAACGCTTGGTGAAAACTCCCGAGTAACAGGCAAGTGGACTGGCCCAATTAAACTTATAATATATATATATATATATATATATATATATATATAAATTAAACTTATAATATATATATATATATATATATATATATTAAACTTATAATATATATATATATATATATATATATATATATATATATATATACATACACATACACATATATGTGTGGCTCTGGTAAGTAGCTTGCTTACTAACCACATGGTTCCGGGTTCAGTCCTACTGCATGGCACCTTTGGCTGACCAAAGCTTTGTGAGTGGATTTGGTAGACTGAAACTGAAAGAAGCCTGTCGTATATCTATATGTGTGTGTGTATATTTGTGTGTCTGCCCCCCCCCCCCCCACCACCACCACCAGCATCGCTTGACAACCGATGCTGGTGTGTTTACGTCCCCGCAACTAGCAGTTCAGCAAAAGGAATCGACTGAATATGTACTAGGCTTACAAAGAATAAGTCCTGGGGTTCATTTGCTCGACTAAAGGCGGTGTCCCAACATGGCCGCAGTCAATTGACTGAAACAAGTAAAAGAATAAAAGAATATATATATATGTGTGTGTATATATATGTATGTATGTATATATATATATATTTATATTTATATAAGGGCATTACTATATAATAACGCCTCACGCCATGAGGGACTCTAAGGTCAGACTACTATAAAAAAGCACATTTTTACCGAATGCGAGGAAATATATATATATATATATATATATATATATATATATATATATATATATATATATATATGCATACATATACATATGTCAAGGCGGTGCCCTAGTATAGCCACGGTCTAATGACTGAAACAAGTAAAAGATGTAAAAAGATACACACACACACACACACACACACGCACATACACACACATAAATACATATATATATATATTAATGGGGAAGGCCAGTTTATGGGATTACCGTGGATTTCCCGTCCATAAAGGGTTTAGCTTTATGGCGTATCGTCAGATCCCCAAAACCTGTTGGCCTAAGACCTCTTCAATATATGGAGGTAGCCCCCCAGCCCCCCCCCCCCTCCTCTCTCCATATTTTGAAGAGGTCATAGGTCAACAGATTTTGGGGGTCTGACGATACGCCATAAAGCTAAACCGTTTATCGACGGGAAATCCACGGCAATCCCATAAGCCGGCTTTCCCCATTAAAATATATACTGCTCTACACTTTAGAGTGTACTTCTCCGGATTTATGTTTTATACAAACGATATATATATATATATATAAAGGTATTATCCGTGTTTGTGTGTATGTATAATTTTTATTATGACTTCGAAGTTTCATCGTCTGACGAAGCCTACCACTTGCGAAATTTCATTTCACAATTAATAAAAGTATTAGAAATATGATATTCTACACTTGTAGTGATCCCTTTTGCAGTTAATGCTCAGTTTTTTATATTTATAGAAACATTTTAAAGCTGTTTATACGAGTATGCATATAGGCGCAGGCGTGGCTGTGTGGTAAGAAGTTTTGTTTTCCAACAACTAGTTCGTCGTGGAAATATATATATATATATATTAAAGTTAGAATAGGCCGGTATATGGGATTACCTTAGGTTTCACGCCCATAGAGGGCTTAGCTTTATGACGTATTATCAGATCCCAAAGCCTGTTAACTGAAGGCCTCTCTATAATATGGAATATGTTACAGTATATCTATCCATATATTCTAGGGAGGCCTTCAAACAACAGGTTTTGGGATCTGATGATACGCCATAAAGCTAAGCCCTTTATGGACGTGAAACCTTAGCTAATCCCTTAAACCAGCCTTATCTAACTTTAATATATACTGCTCTATAACTTATTCTGTGTGCTTCTTTTTTCCGATATATATATCCGTGTATGTATAACGTATGTGGGTGTGGGTGTCTGTATTAGTCACCCACCACCGCTTGATAACCAGTATTGACGTGTTTACGTCCATGTAACTAGCGGTTCGGCAAAAGAAACTGATAGAATAAGTACTAGGCTTTAAAAATATTAAGTACTGGGGTCGATTCGTTCGACTTAAATTCTTCAAGAAATTCTTCGACTTAAGTTCTTCAAGACAGGCCACAGTCTAATGACTGAAACAAGAAAAGCGATACACACACACACACACACACACACACACACACACACACACACACACACACACACACACATGCACACACACACACATACACGCACACGCGCACACACACACACACACACACATACATACATACATAGACGACAGGCTTCTTTCAGCTTTTATCTACCAAATCCACTCGCAAGGTTTTGGTCAGCCCGAGGCTATAGTAGTGTCAAGCAGTGAGACTGAACCCGAAACCATGTGGTTCAGAAGTAAGCTTATACACACACACACACACACACACACACACACACACACACACACACACACATGCGTGCATGTATATGCGTTCATGTATATGTATGTATGTACGTATGCATGTATGTTCTTCTCCTTCCCTTCTTAATTTAGAGTAAATTTTGACCGGCCACCTACTTGGTAGCAAGGTTGTGAAGGAAAGTATCTTGTTTTTAACCATCATCCTTTAAATCTTAAGAAGTTCTTGCAGATTTTTATAGTTCCAGATATCGTGATCATCTGTAGCTTATGAATTAAGGATTGGCATTCTCTCTCCAAGATTCCGAGTTCAGCCAGTCTTTGCTTCTATGGGTTGCTATGTATGCTATTGCTCCAATGATAATGGGTATGAAGCTGAAAGTGTATCTTGGGTACTGGATTTGTAAACTCCTTATCAATGGTCCATAAATGTCATCTTTATCTTGTATGTATGTATGTGCGCGCGCGTGTGTGTGTATTTATGTATGTATGCATGTATATATGCATGATTGCATACACCTAGGCAAAAACAAAATGAGCCCTGGCTGTAGCTAAGCTGTTTTCTAGAAATTGTCATTTTTCTTGAACTAACATTTTTCCAAAGGACTTTTCTTTTTTTTCAAGTTTGAGAGAAAATAAATTATCTTAATTACAGTTGTGTTAGGTCACCAAAGAAACTAGCTACTATCTTGAAAAAATGTGAAGAAATGAATTGCAGGAATGAGATAGACTATATATTATAAACAAATTTTTGCCATCTTGAAAAGGGGAAAATGTTCAAACGTCCTTATCGACTGTCAAACCTATTTGCCTGCGTTTCGAACAGTCAAGTTCTGTCGCAAGAAAATTGGGACCTGGTCGTCCAAAAGCTTCAACAAAAAGAGAACGTCAGACTGATATGTTCTGCCCTGCGAGACAAGAAGGTAACCTTGACCACTATGAGCAAAGAATTCAAAACTAGTGATGGAACGACTTTCTCCTGTAAGACCATAACGAGAAGGCTGAAGGAATATCTTCAAAAAGATGTGCAAGGAAGCCTTCTCTCTTGAAGAAGGTCAAGGATAGATTGCGATTTGCAGTTGAATACAGAAACTTTGAGACAGAATGGTTTGGACTGTTTAGCATGAATGTGATGGGATCATGATGTGGGAAGTATTCTTATCTGCGAGCTTATTTAATGCAAAAAGGCTTTCAATGTTAAGGAGTACATCAATCTTCTTGAGAGATAAAGCGGCGAGCTGCCAGAATCGTTAACATACTCGGGGAAAATGCTTAGCGACATTTCGTCTTTACGCTCTGTGTTCAAATTTGCCTTTCATCCTTAAGGGGTCGATGAAATAAGTACCATTTAAGCGCTGGGGTCAATGTTATTGACTTACTCCCTCTCCCGAACTTGCTGGCCTTGTACCAAAATTTGAAACTAACAGATACCTTTGGTGGAGCTATTCCAGGATCTATTTCAAAACGGGGGCACCAGTATTTTCTTAACGAAACACTAACGAAACACTTTGAAACTTGGGACACTGGTAGAATGTGTCATATAAAACATCTTTTACTCTTAGTCTTCTTAACAAAAAAAATGTACATCGCAAGTTATTCCATGTTAAAGTTGTCGTATTTCTGTAATTTCAACCAATCACTGACGTCTATTCAGCTGAATAGAGTTACTGCTGGGCGGTCATTAAAATGTTATTCCCTGTGACATATTTCATCCGGTTTAATCGTAATTTATACGCATATATTGTTTATATAATAAATTACGCTGTGCGTATCTATGTGTGTAACAATTTTAGAGTTCGGATTCTAGAGTTAGGGTTAGGGTTAGGGTTAACAGTCTAGTTAGGGTTAGGGTTAGGGGATTAATACGATATACACCGTTACAGCGCTAACTGTTTTCAACTGAATAGACGTCAGTGATTAGTAGAAATTATGGAAATAAGACAATTTTTTACATGAAATAAATTCGAATACAAAAATTTTTTTCTGTTCTATAACACAAAATAGATAAGTATACGAAGTTTGAAAGTCTTTCGGTACCAAAAATACTACATAAAACATAAATGAAAACTGGTGCCCCCGTTTTGAAATAGATCCCTATTCCATATTAATAAGAAATAAAGAACTACAGATTCATGTTCATAAAAAAACATTTTGATCTTTCTATTTATTTCTTTTGTTCAATTATCTTGAATAAAACTATAAATATTACTCAGGCTCATTTTATTTCTTTTCTTTTTTTACCCCGGAGTGTAAATATATTTGAGATAGGCAGAACATTAGCGGCAACCTTCTTCAAATGGCGATGAAAAACCTCGGTCAAGGACAGTTGACATGAGCTTTCGTACATTCGATACCTCGTTAAGACTGCAATTCAAATTTTACGCGTAATTCCTACCACGTGAAGTACTTCTGAACATTCTTTTACCTTCAGAAGATTGAATAGTTACATCGTTATAAGTAAGATCATGTGAATAATTTTCTTTTGATTTGTACAGAATGGGCGTACACAAATGCAGTTCTACGTGAAGATGTTGCAAGGTTATCAGAATATTCAGCTTTAAGAGGAATGAGATATCTCTTCTGGTCTGAGCTGCTCCTGTTGGATCTCCTTCCCTGATTTCACAATGATGGGTAAGTATCAAAAATGTCACAAAACATTGTCATTTTGGTAATATTTTCTTCTACCAGCACTTACGATATAGCTTTACATTATCTAGTTTAATCAACTTGTTCTGTGATTTTTGGGGGGTTTTCCAGACAGTTTGAAGAATTTTCAAGCGAACAACTCAGCTTCACTCCCGAAAAATTTTGCCTACACATCTATGTCTTCTATTGTCATTTAATGCTTTTCTTGTGTCTTTTGGCTTTTTTCTTCTTTGTAAGCAATCAAGCCGCTTAGATCATACGTTGAATATATAGAGGTCGCCATAAACCCGACTTATTATTATCGCACCCCGCCTCC
This sequence comes from Octopus bimaculoides, assembly GCF_046866305.1. Taxonomy (NCBI): domain Eukaryota; kingdom Metazoa; phylum Mollusca; class Cephalopoda; order Octopoda; family Octopodidae; genus Octopus; species Octopus bimaculoides. The sequence continues at coordinate 33,906,988 of NC_142942.1, forward strand.
TGGAGAGCCACCTTCTTAATAAACAAAAATAGGGTAATCTTCAAGTTTAGGGGGATAAAAAAAATAAATAAAAATATTCAAGGAAAGTAACTGAACGTCTTACCAGTATTCTCCGTACATCTCTGTTTATAAATAAATCACACACGTGATTTGATTGACGTTAGGGTTAGGATGTGATTTATTTATAAACAGCTAGAAGAAAACGGATAATACTGGTAAGTCGTTCAGTTATTTCCCTTGAATATTTTTATTTATTTTTTTTATCCCCCTAAACTTGAAGATTACCCAAAAATGGCTACTTTTTATAGCTGAATTAAGCTTAAGATTTTCTGAGATGGAAAAATAAGATTATCTTATTGCTAAATATTTGACTTCGGTTTGACTATCTATCTAAAAGGAGAAAGTTCTAGACCAACTTGTTGAACGATTACCGATCATTACCATCAACAACTGCGAGCTGGAGATAGCCCATGAGTTCACATGTGTTCTTCATGAAGTAGAGCACTTTTAATGTGAATTCATTTGTATTTATTTTCTGAGATATTGTGAGTATGCATACATTACACTTTATGTTTATTCCACTTCTACTCCGTTTCTTTTACACGAAATACATGACATTGGGCTACTATAAATTAAATGCTTATGATTTTCGACTATTCTTCTTCAACTGTTGATTGTATATGTAACACGATAAACTATGACATCTGGAGTAAAATATGATTATTCTGTAAAGGAGGGTATAACTGTAGATTTTAACCAAGACTATCTTTTCTGTAGAAAAGTGTAGGCTCGAAACGTTAAAGACTTCTTCCATTTTTCTTGGACTTAAACCCAATAAACCCTGTTTGTTGTTCTTTCACTTCGTCTTTAAGTTTTTCTTATTTTGGACTATATGTAATAGGCAGATATCAATATCATGTTTTTATAAACAACATTTTGTGAGCAGAAAAAGAAGGATAAACGAACAAGTTTCATTCCTATTTTGAGATTTCTTCAACAAGTGTTGAAGCTCTCAGTAATAATAGACTTCTAATCAGTGTTTCCATGGATAGTTGATGACGGTACTCGGTCGCTAAAATCCCAAAGCGGAATTAAAATTAGTCCTATAGATTCCTCGTTTTCTGTTCACGAAGTTATCGAATTTAAAGACAGTTATTTGTCTAATACTTACAGTGTTGGTGAAAATATTAAGGTACTGTTAATATATTTTACATATACAGGGCAAGCTAAAAGTCACGATGGGGTTGTAATATTCAATAATTTTTAAAAAATTAATTTTTTTTATTTTTTACAAATTTTATAAAGACTAGAGAGACGTGAATATTTCACGGAATTAATGGTAAACCAATTGGGTTTATCCCCCCCCCCCCAAAAAAAAACCTGACAGCATAACCTGTGTTGTGTCTGTATCAAAAGGTTGTCATTCATCTGCTACTCATTGAAGAGTGAAGGAAATTGGAATACGATGATTACTTAATGCACTTTACATATACACTTTATGCACAATTTTATAGACTTAATACACAGCACTCACAGAATAAATATTCACTCTTATTTTTCCATTTTTCCCCATTAACAAAAAAAGAAAAAATGCATTTTGAAGTTTATATGGTCACAACTTCATACCTAGAAAACAAAAAAAAATTATAGTAAAAAATATTATTGTAGACGTAAAATATAGGGGTCACAATTTCACAGGGGTAAAAATTTAATGCAACATGGCATACTCTAAAAACCTCATCGTTGGGAACATATAAGCTAAGACGATGGGTCAGAGCCAATACACATTTCAATTTGCGTACACCTTTCAATTCACCACCACCACTTCCACCACCACAACCCACATCATCATCATCATCATCTCTCTCTCTTTCTCTGTGCCTTTCTTTAACCTCACCATCAGGACATCACCCCTCTGTTTGAATTATATTGCTAACTCTCCTTCTCTATATCATTACCTTCAACTAATTTTTAAACTCCTAATAAATATTATGTTCCCCCTACCTCACGTAATGGACGCTTTTCTCTCTCTCTCCTTTTCTTTCTACCTCTTCCTGTCTTAGTCTTCACCTTATCATCTTTTTCACTCTCCCTTTTCTTTCTCTCTCTTGTTCTCTCTTTCCCTTCAACTAATCACATGAAAGCGTTACAACTACGTTCGCTCCAGCTCACGTCATGGACGCTTCTCTCTGTCTCTTTTACTGTCTCCGT